>NC_034411.1:60942771-60992088 GCF_002078875.1 Numida meleagris
GGGTGGGGGGGGAAGAGTTGTGTGCTCTTTGTTTTGTTCCCTTCATTACCATGCAGACAATATTCGGCTGTTCTCAAGGAAGGTCTGGGATCCCTGCTCTTTTCCCAGGCTTTCTTCTTGTCCATTAAGAGAGGAAAAACAACGAGGAGCCTGTTTGGCTCTGCTCGGCCGCGCCGTGGGCTGACGCTGATGTAACGGCCGAGCCCGGCGGTGAGTGGCTGCTGCCAAACTGGTCATGCTCTGTCCACACATGGAACACAATCAGCTGCTGGCCACCTCACACCTCGGCTGGCCCTGCACAAAGGCTGGGGGAAGCACTGAGAGGCCAACAGAGTGCCAGCCAAGCGTGGGGTCCCCCTGCCGCAAAGAGGGCTCCCTGCATCCAGTCAGGGTACAGCGATGACGATGATGAACTGGTGGAAGTGTTCTGTGACACTGGGGCTGGCAGAGGGGAAGAAAACAAAACTTTTTTTTTTCCTGCCCATAGGATATAAAGCCAGATCTCAACCGGCATGGTGTCACTGCCCTCAGTGGCCAATATATCTAAATATTAGCATAAAAGTTGGTCAACAGGTAGCTGAACCCCAAAATTGTGGCACAGCTTCTTCTAGGACAAGAAGCAAGCCAAAGGTGTGAATGTGTGCGAGTATCTATTTAAATTGGGGCATTTAGGCAGTGTGTTTAAAACTAGTTTGCAGTTTCTATTATTTTAGGGCTTTTCATGTTATCTAAAAAATATCCATTATTCCCAAAACACCCCTACACCCTCTCCCAACCCCCCCAAAAAAAACCTTAATCAAAATGTAGTGATTGTTTATGGCGGACTTTTCAGTTCTAATTCTGAAAATGAGTTACACTCCTGGAAGGAGAGACACTTCTCACACTTGCTGCATGATCTCGCCAGACACCTGCCACACAAAGGTCCGATTAAATACTTGAGGTTCCTTCACATTAGAAGGTAGGAAATACAGGATTTACACTCGGTAACAAACTTGTTAACTAACTTAGATTTTTCAGTCTTCATTCTGTCTTCGCTCAACCCATCAAAGGTTGACTCCTGGGGTGAGACATCCAAACACTTAGTTGCTCACAATAGCTACAGCCTCTTGACAGATCTAGACAGCAGCTTGTTTTCAGACTGGAAAGATGGTGAAAGCATATAACCAGATTCTTCTAAGAAAATATTAGACATTAAGGGGAGGGGAGGAGGATGAATGGGAAGAATCTTTCACCCTAAAATTAAATCTTCTATCCTGTAAGTCAACTTATTGTTCAGACGTAACCCACCAAGACAGGCGTCTCTTAAACTTGCACAACAGAGTCCTGGCAGTGTGCAGTTTTATTCTTTTAAATGCCTCCCAGAGCCTTGAATTTGAAATGTGCTGTATTTGAATTCAGTCTAATTAAAGTTTGGAAATAAATTGATTCATCAATTGCTAATTATAATGAAAATAAGTACTCAAATGCTTGGGTGAACAGGATGCCTTCATCAAAACTTTGAGTTGAAGTAGATGAGTAAAGAAAGCCCTATCAAGTAAGCGTGTGCTTATCACTCAGCAACATAAATAATAATTTTAAAAAGCCCTTCCCTCAAGTTTTTCACAAGCCTTTTCAAGTGCTTCCAAACAAATAAGTAATCTTTGTTCTGCTTCAGTCCGTTTCTCAAGAGTATTCAGGTGCTGCCTATTTCTGCAGCTCAGCGACATGAAGTGCATGCACATAAAGTGTAATGAACATTTTCATTCAGGATATCAGAGGCTGCCTTCCAGGCAGTTCAGCCTCTCATTTCCAGCTATTGGCGTTTGGAGATTGACATATAAAAAATGATAAAGCCAAAACTGAGATATTGCTATGTACAGCAAAGCCATGCACTCACATTCAAGGTCTGCTTCTCTTTCCCTTGCTGTGTCTCATTAATGCACACGCTGCAACAGTACTAGTAGCACCAGAAATTGAAAGCATTTGGAAAATGGACTTTTTTTTTTTTTCTAAGAAAAACTATGAATAAAATAGCTGGAAAAATTCCTGAACCTGCCACTGAATATTTTTATATAAATGGAGCTGAGAAATGTTTGGCATCAATTCATTACTGAAAGGAAAAAAAAAAAAAAAAAAGAAAATTTTCATGTCCTCCTCCAAGCAGTTTTCTTTGCTAATCAATTTGTCCATGTCATTAGAATTTTTTTTCTTTTTTTCCTACAGTAACAAGCTGCGTTACAAGACCTCTCCTTTTTGTTTCATGGTACTGTTAGTCACAGGGCTTTGCTCTTCACAGTTGCTAGATGAAGAAGAAAACAATTACCTCTAGGTGTTACCTGCAGTCCTGTGCTGTTAGGATTCTTATTAAGACTCAGCAATTCACAGTTCTATCTATCTGATTTTACCTTACTGCCAGTAGGTAAAGCCACCTTCCAGACATGAGATTTGAAATCTTAACAATCTTCTTCAAGTGTTGAAGAAATCAAGTGTTGGCTGCAACACTTGAACTTCTAAGTCCTCTTCTGGACTTTAAGTTTGGATCTGGGGTGATCCAAAGCAACAGCATCTATTATACCTCTTCAACCACCCACAGTTTTTCACTGGGTTCTCTATTTAAAAAGGTAAGAATTTCTTCAGCTATAGCGTTTAACAACAAAAAACTTTAAGCAATGTATAGAAAATATCTCCAGAGGGAAGGAAGATGAGGCTGCCAAGTGGCTTTGTTACTGTGCTTACAATCATCTTCTGAACTGTAGCAATATTTCCTCAACAAAAACTACCCAGTTTTGATTCTGATGGTGTGTGAAGAGTAGCAGAACAAACAGATCAGGAGAACAGATTACATTCAGACAAACTACAAAAGCCTTAAATAGTCTCTGCCACATGTGAATCCTGTTTTGTTCTGGTAAAATTTGCAAAAAAAATGTTTTTAAAAAAAGAAAAGAAATAATGAAAAAAAAATACATTAAAAAAAAAAAAAAGTAAAAAGTAAATTTTCATAGGCCCCCAGAGAAAAAATAAGGCATCTATCTATGCTATGAATGAGTGTTTGGTTGTTTTTGACAACAGTGGGTTCTACTGCCAGGGGAATAAACATTTCCAGTTGCAGAGAATAATCTGCACACTTCAGAAAGGCAGAAGGAAGAAGAGGCTTTTCATTCTGATGTGAGATGCTTGTTTTTGTACTTGTTTTGTATGTGGGACCCAAGCTTTCATGCTGATGTGGAAGTAAAATAGTTCTTTATGGAGTATTCTATAAAGGACTATCAATCATTGCAGTATGAGTCTGAATCAGAAGGGGAGCAAAGAAGGGGTCATGCACAAAAAGGTTGTGTTTCCAGCCATGCAAGGAATGGAGATTGAACTGTGGGAAAGCAGATTCACATTCATGCAGATCCTGAACTTGGCCTTACAGAGCAGATAAGTGCTGCTTGTGCCTGTAGCGTCTTCTCACCGAGGTCTACCACCTATAAAATAAATCCTGTAATGAAAGCAGATTACCTCATAATGCAGCCCTGGAAGGGGCCAATTCGTCTGATATCTCTTGCTTACAAATGTGCCGTGGGGTTACCATAGTTCAGGCAGCCTCATTAAAAGCAGTGCAAAACATGTAGAGCCTGAATGGAGATGAAATAAAAGCTCCATAGATGGCTCTTACACATAATCCATTTGTTACTATGCTTCTGGCAAACAAAGGACCACACTGTTTTTAGAACTGCTTTCCGCCAGGAGCAGGACAAATCCTTATATGATTCTAGTGAATATTTTACAGTGCTCAACAAAATGAAGAGTGTGCCTTCTTCATAACGCATCTGATTCATAACTGGGAGATGAATGGACGCAGAAGAGAGAGAATGAGCGTAAAAAAGTGAGACTGAATAATTAGAATCAGTTTTACAGGGAAACAGAAACTATTACTGATTCAGAATGCCCAAAGAGCTGCAATGGGAAAGAGATGGCTTTTCTCATGATTTTATAGGCTTTCTATATAATATATATAAAGTTTAGTATATATTCCCTAACCACTAAATTCAAGTGGTTTTGCATATCAGCAAGCGACAAAGTCTTGATAAATTTGGACAGACACAAATAAGGATATTCTTGAAATAAAAATTGGCCAGATGCTGAAAACCACAATGGCAGGGACAGAATGAAGTAATGAATTTAACAAGCTCGGGTCTTGTCTAGTTAGGCAATGAACAAGTTTAAAACAAAATCGCTATTTCTGATACATTTTTTCCATACTTTTGGCATATATACAAAGGCTTTTTTCACCCTGTACAATGAATGGAAAACACAGTTTGCAGTCTGTGTGTTTCTTGCCTTCTCATACTCTGGGCTGAATCACATAGATGCAGGGTTCATCCTGACCTCACTGGAGTCGTATCAATCCTACGCCTGTCAGCCTAGGTCTCAGCCCACACAACTCAACCCACTAGTGCTGGTTAATTCACATTTTTCACCACACCTTGCTCTCTTTTCCAGAATCTCCGGGAGTACACTCTCCTCCCACAAATACATGGGGGGGGGAAAAAAACCACTTTCTACAGTCTGATTTCTAAAAAGATGAGAATCACTCTTTGTGCTGTTACAGACTGAGAGATGAGTTTTATGCCTAAACAAAGGAAATGAGCAGAGATGATTCTTCAAGCTGAACACCCAATAAGCAATAAATCACACAAGAGCTAAACACTGCAGTTTAAGGATAGATACTGTTCTGTCACCTCACCTACACATATACAAGCTGTTAGAAAAAAATCATCACCTGAAAACAAACCTAAGAAGAGGGGATTCAGAGACACAGTCAAAAAAGAAAAATCTATCATGAGTTTTCATTCAGCAACAGCATAATAACACTCTTCAAAGTGCAGCTGACGCAATAGATTTTTCCCCTCCCCTGGTCATGATGTGCCTTACCTCAGCTTAGGAGAGGAAAGGAAGGGTCTCTTTCTAAAAGCCTTAGAGCTGTTTCAGGAGGGAAAGCAAAGCAAAAGAGACTGAATAAAGCGAGGGGCCCCAAAAGGAATCAATGTATCTGCAAAGGAAATGTCATACTATGAGGCTCTGACTGTTATTTTGTCCCATGTAGTGGCTGCTTAGCATGGTCTGATGTAAAGACATGAGGACAGCACTAGGTCAGATATGCAAATTTCTGTGGGAAAACATCCCCTTCAAGGCACTGAGAAGCTCTGACATGTTTTCACATAAATCATTAGGTACGATGGGATCCTATTTTCCATCCCAATGGCACTCCAGAACATTGTGGGGGCTGAGGACCACCTGCCTTCCATGAACAAACAGTCACTTCTGCTTCTACCCGGCTGATCACACAGCAACTGCTGTTGTGTATCATCACATGAAAACAGCAAGTATGATTACAGTATAGAAATACTTTCTGTCTTAAGGCTTTTCTTGCTTGTATATCTGGGCAAATATTGACAATTAGGATACTAGAAGAGCCACATTAAAATTTGCTAATTATTCATTTTTCTGTACTCTACATTCCCAGAAGTATTTGAACTGGCTGCTAGTATCATAGGCAACTGATATATTCAAGAATGCAAGCTCCAGTGGGCTGGATTTCTGTTGCAACTGGAACACCGTATGGAACACTGAGCAAGTAAGTGCACATTGTTGTGATGGGTCAAAGCTTGACTGTTGGCATCTTCTTGACTCCACTGAAAATGCACATTAATTTGAACTGATCCTATGCAAAAAGCAACAAGTAATAGCAAAAGTAATGGCAAAAAACATTGAGTTTTGGAGGATGAGCTTAAAAATTTGAGCAGAGAGATGAGCTGAGGAAACAAGTGATGGCTATTTCATCAGCCGCCGAGAGCAGGGAGCCTGTGCTGCTGGAACAAGAGGAGGCACGTCCCAGCCACGAGTGGGTCTCTGGTACTGACAGCCCAAAGGAAACTGCCAGATGTGTGCCATAAGGAGCCCACCAACCTGCTCTTCTCTCCCCTCTGCCCTGCCAGCTCTGCCTCCAACCTGCTCCCACTACTCTCACCTGGTGAGAACTCCAGCATCCCTGAAGCCTCCCATTGCCACACTTTGTGATTAACATGCTGCACTTCCCCCACTGGTTGCTACGATGGGAATAGTCAACTTGCACAAATATTTAGCAAGTTTTTAGCAAAAAATGCCCAGAATCACGCTGGATGGGATCATGGTCTGGGGGCAATGTAAGATTAATGGATCCTTTGAAGAACAGAACTTACTCAGATCTGTCACAAGATAGTTGCTATGGTTTTTTGACACAGCTTAGCAGAAATTTGCTTTGGCTGCAGACTGGAGGAGGAGAGAAACACAAAAAAAATACTATAGAAAAGTCCTCTATTGTACACTAGCAATTATTCTGAGCAAAATCCTGTGCCTGTCCAGAATTTCAAGCAATGTATAAGTACTTTCAATTAGATCAAAAAAAAAAAAAAAGAGGAGACTTAAGAACAGACAGCTTGAAACGTCTTGTTAGCTATCAACAAAGTCTGCTAGAAATGTTGGAAGGTTTCAGCTAGGTTGATGTAAAAACAACATCAAATATCCCCTCCTGCGAGGCTAAGTTAAATGTTCTTTGCAGTGACTCAATTAAGGCTTGGTAAAATGCACGGTTCATTGCAAAGAGCTGCAACAACATCAGAATCTTTTAGTGGGATATTTTACCCAAGTCTCCAGTTTCAACTAGTTCAAAAATGTTTTGTGGCAGATGGCGGTTTTCATAGGTATAAAATATTCCAATACAAGGGACAAGTTCTGCCTCAAATGCCCAACAAATTAGGAATGAGCAGTTGGCCAGGAAAGGCTTTTCAAAATGTCTAAAAACAGGTGCTTCCCACTATATAAGGTATAAGAAGCCAGAGCAGTATGCAGGAGTTTTAAGGTTCCATCCCCACCTGGAAGAAGAGATTTTCTGCATATATTTTGAGTGACACCACTACAGGCTTTTCTCACCACACCCACATGAAGGAAGATCCTGCTAGACTGGAGAAGTTGCTAAGTTCATTGCTTATACAAGAACCTACAGAAACTGCCATTTTTTAGCAGCCTTGGAAACATAACAATCTGAAAGATGCAGTGCACCTCACCTCCCCAGAAACACTGCGTAAGAGTTGTCCATCTACAGCCAACAACCATCAAACCAGAAGACCCAGACCCAGGAGGCACAACTTCCAACTCTTTTCATTTGCATTTGTATGCTTAAGTCAGATGGTATTGTATTTACATGACACAAATCAATGCAATGCAGGCAAACATCCCAGGAATCTTGGAAGATTTCACCTGCACAACACAGCAGCAGAGCTCTGTTATCTCATAAGTCCAGTCTACAAGAATTGTTCCAGAAAAAGCACTGTGGCTGATAATTACTCTACTACTGTTACCCAAGTCTGCTTATTTGAGTAGGACTGTGTTATGTCCCACAAATATTTTGATCATTTTTTGAAAACATGTTCCTAAATCTCAATTAAGATTATTCAATATTGTTAATTAATTCATAATTACCTCAGAAGTGCAAAGTCAGTTTATATCATCCATCCCACAAGAACCATCAGAAATCACAGATTACATAGGATGAAAGAGCTGCCTGAATGCAAACACTGGCATGTATTGTGGTGGATAAGCAAGATGTTAAACTGCTTGTCAAGTGGAAGAACTTCTTGAGAACTGCTTGACACTTCTCAGTGGCAAATGTTGTGTCACTATTAGATTTTTTTCATATAAATGCAATAGTTCTAATGCAAATTTTAACTTAGAACATTATGTTCCAGAGTAAGAGGAGAAAGCATACTTGGCACCATGACAGATGCAGAACAAGTGGTGAGGGGCAAGGTGGCAGGCTCAGGTGCAAATCTCCACTCTGCATATCTCTGCCTAAAACCTCAACAAGGTCTTGGTTTTACTCCAGTGCAACATATTGAAATCTCAGAATGAGTTTCAGGACAGGAAAAAATCCAGCTCCACAGCAAGTTTTCCAGCTTAAATATTCCTGATGTCTGAGTGGTTGCTTTAAAATCTAACACAGAGTTTTAGAGGGTATGAGAACAGTGCGCTCATTTTCTTTTACCCACTGCACATTAGAAGACATGATAAAGGAATATTTCAGCAATTATCTGCAACACATTTGACAGCTAGATTCAGATCACTAGATGATAATACAGATAATCAAAGGATTTTTTTCAGGCACTCTTTAAATATAGCTCTACCATTGAATGCAATGTAAGTTGCATGTGAAAATCTCTAATTTGGCCACATTCATAAGCATGTGTTTAACATGATCAGTGCTCCTCCCACTGCTTCACTGAGTGCTTTGGACTGTGGTTTGCCATATTTCCACTGGTTTTACTTTCAATGTCTTTGATTTTAAGCAATTCCCTCATTGTGATTTCAGGCAGCCACCTTCTGCAAGTTCCATCCTGTTGGTGACTCCTCTCCTAACACCTGCAGGGCAGCTCTGACAAACACATACAGCCTGTTCACAGGATCTGATGTAAGTTGTCCAGTAACACTGGAAACGTTCATTTACTAAACTGTCTTTGCCATTCCCATACCTTTCAAAAACTAATTAAATGCGTGATGGTTAACATTTTTGGTTAATATTTTGTCCATGTGTTTTCTTTGAATTTCTATAGCTATGCTATTTCACATCAGTATGAAAACAACATTCATGTTACAGTAGGCTTCTTTGCAGGCCAGTGACTAACAAAACTGGGCAGAATTCCTAGGTAGGATTTTCTTCCATCAGAACAAGAAAGCTGAAGCTGACAGATGAAAAGAGAAATTAGAGCAATTCTTCTTTTTTTTTTTTTTCCTGAAAGCTGTAGCATTAGCAGATAAAAAACATTCTCCAGTTTTTGGAAAGTAAGGAAGGAAAGCAGCTGGTCTTATTTAGACATTTGCAGTCTCTTTCTTCATGGACATCAGTATAGTTCCTCTTGATTGTGCATCACGGATTTCCTAGTGGTTTTATTCTTAGACTCACCCTCTTGAAATGTCTACTTCCACAAAGGGAACTTACACATGACTGCTAAACTAGACGCTCATCCATATAGATTCTGTGTGTTCACCAGTTGTCCACACAGAGAATGGATCACAAGAAACTACAAGTACCTCATTACCTATTTCTGTCTTCGTGCAACTTAAATTCAACAACACTTTCGCTAACAATACATTCACACATTGCCCATCTCCTCCAGTCATCTCTTCAGGTTGACAAGTGAAAAACAATAGAAACGATGAGACACCTCTCAGTTCCCCAATCTACATCAATTAATGGTGGCCTCAGGTCACACCTTCATTTTAGTTTGAATCAGAAGCACACCTCTTATCTGAGATTAATAATCATTCCCACTTACTGCACTTTCATTCAGGTTGTAGAGTACTCTTGGAGAGTGGTCTTTCAGATCCGGTGCAGATAGTGGGTGCACTTCAAGAGTACATCTAGTGTCCTGCAACTGCAAATGACACCTGCAGCAGTGGAGTCAACTCGTCAGCACCAACTCTCTTGTTAAAGGAAACGCTCCTATTAGGCGGCAGTACCTCTTAAGGTAGAGAGACGCTCAGGCACTTAACTCCGTGAGAGAATTAAAGCAGAAAAGCTAACTGGAAGGAAATCTTTCCATCACTTCCTTTACTCCTGGCTAGCCGTGCTGGCCTCTGAGGATCCCTTCTGTAGGCTCCAGTTATTCCCAGGTTATGGGCTCAGGGTTCAGGATCCCCTTAAGTGACATGGCCTCTAGGAGCCTGAAATCATTTAATACCCAGGAAGAAATGTGCAATGTGGTGGCACTGCTGCAAAGGAAATAATTAGCAGGTAAGTCCTAAAATATTTCAGAAGTTACTCTCCCTTTTAATACATCTCAAGTTGTATAGATATACGCATAGCTTTCTATTCCACTAGGTGGTGTAATTTGTCTTTCTGTCATATGCTGCCTTAAAAATATTCCTCCGGATCTTTCATTGAAGATGGGGCCACAAAGTATCATTTGAAATGTGAAATATCATCTGTGAGAGTCAGAAGCTTTACCAGGTCATTCCTCTTTGGTGTTTAATTGTTGTGATTCCATGAAAAATCTGCTGTCAGGAAAGGATAACTTACCTCTAAAATATTCTTAGATTCATAGAGGAATGAAGTATGAACCTGAAACAAAACATATCCCTCTAGTTTGTCTTACATCCAGGTGACCTTTAAGTTTATGAGATCTATCTTAGGATTTTTTCAGTGTAAAATTAGCAGCTCTTAGTTCTTTTTATTTTATGTCCAAATTGCAAGCTGATGCAGTCAAACTCCTCCTGGATCCTTCTTGGCCAGTTCAGTTTGCACTTTGCACAAATAGTTACGTACAGGAGAAGCAGAGAATGCCAGCCAGCCTAACAGGGTGCATCTTGGCTAAATGCCATTTTGAGGGATATATCCCTCTGGTGGAAAAAAAAAAAAAAAACTTCCTTGGCCGGTGCTGTCCAACTCTTGACTCCAACTAAAGCTTCAGCTAAAGTTCAGATAAGTTCAGATTGTATGTCTTTAAAAAAAAAAATCTCAATCACAGCTTGGTATTGAGACATTTGCAGACATTTATTTGTTCATGCTCGCTAAATAGTAACTGTTGACGTGCACCCTCACACACAAAAAAAACCTAGAAAGCAAGAATCCAAACAGATCATCAACAGCATCCAAGAGCTCCGTAGCTACTAATCTGCTACATAATTCTGTTTTCCTAAGAAACAGCAACAGAAGGATATAACTAGGTAATTTTTATTGCACATTTCCAGGTGGTTTGTAGTTTGTTGGGGGTTTGGGGGGGAAGGGAGAGGCTTGCTTTTTTTTTTTTTTTTTTTTTTTTGTAGTATTAAGTTTAAACAGAAGTCAGAAGGAAAAAAACAAACAAACAAACAAACAAACAAAAAAAAAACAGAACAGTGAAAGAGACAGTTGCCCAAAGCACAAAACTGAATTGAAAAAAACCCATCTGACAAACTGGAGCAACCTCAGCAGTCCCATTATTGTCTGCATGCTATCCACCCATAACTTTGCTTGCCCTCGGAGAAGAGACACTGGTAACAGGCATTTTTTAACAACAAAAAAAAACATGATAAACTCAACCAAGAAACATATTCAGCATAGAGGGAATCATCATTTTTTACCACTGAAATTTTTCTGTACTTCCTCATACCAGTCTGCAGAAAATTCCTGTTAACTCACTATTCTTGGTTACATACTCTAGAAAAACTGTCATCTTTAATATTATCATCTTGCACACACAATCACAATAAATGGTCTATGCACTTGTAAATTGATATATATGATAAACTTCGCATTAAGAATTAGAGTGCTCTTTGAAAAAAGAGAAACCTGAGAAACCCCCCAAAAAATCATGACAAGTATGTGTTTACATGTACTGCACATTGTATGTACATGCTCTAATGACTGTTGTTGATCAATTTAAACCTGATTCACAGTATGCTGCAAAATCTTATGCCAGCTGACTGCTTGAGAGCAGTACTGATACACATAGCCCTATTATAAGAAAGAGGCACTTGGTGCTGGACACTTATTCTGAAATTGCACTAAGCATTTTCAGTTTGGAGTTTTGTGATCCATTAAGTCACACTGATGCTGTCATTAGAATATGCCTCTAAACAGAGCTGGATTTAAGGGATTAAGAGAGAAAAGGAAACTTGGCACAGGGACAGGAAGATGCCTAATACTGGCATCATATCAACAAGGTAACTGCACTCCAGCCTCAGCAAGCACAGGTTTTGCAAATTTTGCTTTGAAAGTATCTACAGCAGATGACTGAAATCTGCCCCCATATGAATCCCATGCCTGAAATGGCATTGCCTACAAGTATAAACCCTAATAAAAGGCTTGGATTTCCAAAAAACTGAGTAACTTCTATTCCCACATATTCTGATGCCTCTTACAGGAGGCGCAAGACACTTGAAACAACAGCCAAATATCTGCCCATGGTTACACAGCCAATAAACTTTCATTTAGATATGGAAGGAAAACATGATTCAAGAAGAATGATCTAGGGAGATTTATTACTCCCCTGAAACTCAGAGAAGTCCCACAGGTTCGCTGCCAGTGCATCAGAGCTTGAATGAGAGGATGAGCAGGTTCTTTAAATCAAAGGCTCCGGTTAATATTAGCATGAATCGCATTGGAGACTTCATCTCCATGCTTCTTCCTGATTGATACAATCTGTGTATGAGGAATAATCCAGATATTGGATTGCACATATTTGGCAGGTCTTGCATCCCTCTTCACAGACAATGGTTTTGTTATAACTCACAATGAAGTTATTGTAGTACAGCTCAAACAATGTGCTATGTGGCACAGACAACCTCTTGGCCATTTCATATAAACTTTCTGGCTTCAAGTCTTCAATGCCATAAGCTTTAGTCAAGATGTATTCTAATTTCCAGTTCGATTCATTTTTCTTGTTGGCATCTCTGAGGTCCAAGTAAAACTGCCAAAGATCCTACAGTTAAAAAAAAGAAGAAAAAGGAGCACGGCTGTATTGCTTTCTTCCCTGCTTCATTAAGTCTCTAGAGTGATATATTGATTAGGAAGCTGTCACTCCTTATTATTCACAACTGAATAGAAGGTCACGTCCCACCCCAAGAGCTGGGCTTACACCCAAAGCTGGTACTTGCAGTGTGGTAAATGTGGGGGGATGGGGAGAAGAAAAAAGGAACACAAAAGGAAGCGGTGGCACTGATAGAAGTCTTTCCTGTCCAAACGCCACTTTGCTTGTGTCTGGTTTGGGACTGGGGCAAAAAGGTGAAAGCCATTTTTTTCTATGGGTACTGCTTGAACAGCAAAATAGAGAGAAAAATAGTGGCCCAGGGAAAATTCAGGGAAAAAGAAGTGATGAAGATACAGGATTGAAATCTGCACAAGAAAGGAGCAGTCCCTATTAGCACAGATCTCCAGAGGGAAGCCCCAGTTTCAGTCAAGCCTGGGGCTTGGCTGAATTGTTACAGAACTCAGCAAGGGCAAGATTTTACCCTGAATTACCCAGAGAATGTCTAAGTTACTTAGAGCCAAAATAACTATATAGGATTCAATTTATTTCCAAAAATCAAATAAGACTATAGAAGTATTCTAATTTGTCTCTTTCTAAATTTCTTTACAATTTCCTATAAAAAGTATAAACATTATTTAGAAAGCTACATAACTACAAAAGGCATCACATGGCTAAAAGTGTGATTTTCTTCATCTGCAATTCTACAACCTTTAGAAGCATTTCACGGACTGCCTCCCAAACTTCAGGCAGTCTCCAGCAAAGATTGGTATGTAAACAAGCCCAGGATTGAGGTGAACTTTTTTCACTTTTGCAGAGCTCCTTGCAAACAGTTTGAGGAATCTGCCCAGAAAATTTCTGTCCATCTTTGCTTCCACATAAGATATTCATAGAGCACAGGAAGTACTGGGTAGTCTTGCAGCCAGAGACAGACTGACGAAACTGTCTTTCAGATTTCATTTTCTTTTCCCAGGAAGAAAAACAACGGTAAGCACCCGAGTTCCACCGATTACCATAATACTATAAAGGCTGACATCCTGCTGTAATTTTTAATGACAATGTACTTAAGTATTTCAAAAGCCTTAACCATGTTTTACAACCCTCACTTACCAGCAAGCTATAATTAAGGAGATCATATTGATACAATCTGACACCTGGGTTATTGGACTCCATTTGCCATACGTTCTTCACTGGGGTTACAGCAGGTGCCACAAACAAGGAATTTACTGGCTTTTCTGCAGGAAAAGGAAAGATGAGGAAACATTTACCCATATACCCTTCAGTCATTTATTTCTTAATCAAATGTTTTTTGGGAAAACCAATACAGCAAGAACTACAGCGACTGACATAGGTACACCACAATTCTTTTTTTTAACCCCAGATTAGCTGCATCACTGTGAACTCCTTCTGTACTTCTACACGGTAGACAAAAAAAAAAAAGGGTAAATTACCACAGCCCACATTCCACTGCATATCAGTTAAATTTACCTATACTGGAGGCTTCCCATCAATTCAACTACCTAAGTGCTAAATGGTCTTGCCTATACTTAAGGTCTCTTTATTTTGCATATTTTTACTGAAGAAATATTCTGAACTTTGAGTCTTCATGTTGTACTTCACACGTTGCTTTTTCTACTTTTTCTTCATGTAGTTATGTACATTAAGATATTGTAAACTGACCCTGACTTCACTCATCTAGACCAGCCCAGAACTTAGGATGTGAACACTGATCTTCAGAGCATCTGAAACACGAGGACATGCAAAGGTTTTAATAAACAGAATAAGCAGCAAGGATATTGTGAGATTCTCTGTGGAAGAAAAAAACCAAAAACCTCAACTATTCCTTTCTCTGACAACACAGCAGTGAAATCACAAGGCCAGTTTCCACAAAAGACCAGGAGCTTTGAAAGCTTGGAAATCAGCAGATACTCTAGAAGAGATAGAACTGAGCTCTGTATCTCAGCACATTGATGTTGGCTACATTACTCAGCATGCTATTAACTTCGAATTCTCTGAAATTTTGTCAAAAAGAGAAATGACCTGAATAAAAGCCTAAAACAGCACAAATAAACACGAGCTGTATTTAGCTACATTAAAGTTCACTGTTTGAATTCTGCCAAAAAATGCAAAATTATTAAAATAAGCTGGAAGCTGCTGTTTGCATATGAAAACTTTAATGAGTTCTGTATTTCTTCAGTGAAATTTGCAGTACAGGTGTTGATTTCATGCACAAATAGGACAAGGTCCAAAAAGATGTGGGTATGGGTCTGCCTTGAAAACCATCTAAACACATCAAAGGCCATTTCTTCCACTTGGATTGGATTCCTTTTTACTTGACATAAATTCCATGATAATTGCATGCAAAAAGGTAAATTGGAGTACAACATATCTTGCCAGCTGTCTAGATCTCTTTGAATAAACCTATCACTGTATATGGACAATTGGACTAGATGATCTTAAAGGTCTTTTCCAACCCTAATGATTCTATGATCCCAGTCAGTATTTGGGGCATTACTTTTAGGAGTTCATATAAAGCAAACACAGATAAAGGGCCACTTAATATTTGAGTATTTTACATAAACCAAAGCAGTGGACCACTCACTATGGTATAAACGAATATTTAACTAGCTTCTTGTTAGAGAGATTCAGTTCAAGATGTAAGAGTACAGACATACTCATGCTTAAAACTAAGGGATTTTGAAGCAATAAACAAAATTTTCAAACCTGGGTGCTTTTCATGAAGGGAAATTAGCTGATCTAAGAGATGCAACAAGCAGAGACTTTCTTTCCCCTGCCTCCTGCTTACCCTTATCTTAATTAACTTCGAAGCAGCAGGGAACTCAGCAGAGAGGCACAGTAATGATGCAGGAAACACAGGAACACAGAGCATGTCTAGTTGGCCTGAGAACATTCTCTTTGACACATTACACAATAGCAACTAGCTAGTACAATTTGCCCCTGTCACTGAGAAAGTGGAGGGCTAAGACTAGAAATTCTTGTCTAGGCATAAGCATTCATTAAAAAAATAGGAAGCTTGCGGAGTCTCTTCTGACTTCAGCAAGAAAGACAGTCTGTCTTTCAAGGTTCCCTTTGGAAAAAAACTGGAAGTGTGTGAGATTTGAATTCTTATAGAAAAGTAGCAGAATTTCCCAATTTTCATTTACTCCCGAGTCTGACTGGTAACACCATGCAAGAAAATATTAATTTGCTTTTAATCAAAAAGAAAAAGATGAAGGATTAAACAAACATCACTACCTTCTTCATCCAGGAGGACCATGATACTATCTCTATGTGTGTGTCCAAAAAATTGCCCAGCAATAACACTACTGTATTTGCGAAAAATCTTTACCAGTCTCTCATTGTAATATTCTCTGATAGCTGTAGTATTCCTTGCAAATGGCAAGTATCCTATTGGTACATGTCCTATTACAAATACCTAAGGAATTAGATAGAGAAAGCATAATTAGCATCTTCCTTCGAAACTTACACTTTTAGCTGTAACTTAGCATTATTATAAAATTGTGTTAATCGTTGTTATCTTTGACATGGCATTCTGAAAGCTGGAAATCACAGCAGTTTTGTTAGACAAAATACAAACTGTAAGAATGTTTAAATTCATAACGAGAAAAGTATTTTCTTCTTCATGAACTGAGTGTATCCTTGAAAAAAAAATTCTGATAAACCTTTGCACTATGACTGTAGCGCAAAGAAAAAGGTGACTAATTACTTCAAATGAAAAAAATAAGTTATTACAGCAACAGTTATGACCTGACATTTCAAGAGGAGTGTAAGAAAATCTTATGTTAGCCTATTATGGAGCCTGTATAGTCAGACATTCAACAAAAATAGAAGAACTAGTTAAAATCCCTGTCTTGGACAGAAAATGAATTCCCACTGCACAAGGAAGGGAACTCTCTCTTTTGTATTATAATATTTTAAAAATTACTATTTTCCTTGTTAGTAAAAAGAAGACAAGACCTGTAAACATGTTTCAAATTAAACACCTTTCCTGGTCAGCTGATGATCCAATCCCCACATCAATCAATTAAAATGAGCCAACAATTTCTAACTTCACTTTAAGAAGCAAGTATTATAAGGCAACTGATTATTAATGCTCAAACTGTAGTAATTGCTACAGCTTGCCTAAGTTTGGTGGTTGATAAAATTTTGTTTTTATACTCACAATTACATAAAAATGTAAAAGAAATATACTAATTTTTGTCTCAAACCAAGGGTGCACATTTTAAAATTAAAGGCTATGAATAAAAAGACTCAGAAGCAGAAGTGAAAATATTTTCATTCTGGTTCCTACAGTATTTTACATAGTAGGTAAGAAAAGGTATTTTACTGCATAATTTCAGAAAGGGTATTCAATTATTTTATTGATTATAGTAGTATGTACACAGTATGAAAACTCAAGGAAGAACCATTAGTATGTTCAAATGAAACTTCAGTTTTTGCAATCTTTTTGGTAACATTAAGCTTGTTTATATTTTCACTGTCTCTTTTTTTTTTTTTAAATTGTCAAAGTTTAAACAAACAATGCCAGTGGGTTCTGTTCACAGCCCCTACCTTTTCTTTATTTTGTGAAGAAGCTTCTAGTATTCCCTCCAGCCAGGCCAACTGGTTGGCTGGGTCTGTGATATTCACAGTCACATGGTTTGGGCTGTAATACAAATTTGTGTTCAAACTGATTATCCTGAGTGGTTGAGAGCTCACACTCGATTCAAACAGTTGTGTGTAGAAGCCACCTGTGAAAATAAAACCAACATCATCTGAAAAAAAAAAAAAAGGGTTTCAAAGCACAACTTCAGAATGAGAATACAGCACTGAAAGAAAGTTCATATTTAGCCAAGCTATGTACCACTTTATCACATCAGAACATCTTAAGAATCTGTTTTCACCAACATTTTAGTAGGAAAAGTTGACACTGAATATTTTATGATTTTTTTTCCTGTAACCGCCTTTGTGTTTGAGTTTTTGTATGCATTTATCCAGTTCTCATGCAAAAGCGCGCTGAAACATTTCTTTCACAGACAGAGATGGCAGTAGTTGCTAAAAGTACACATTTCTTAAAATACTGCAAGCACATAGGTTCCTCGTTCCTCTTGGAAGAACTGTTTGAGTTTAGTAGCCTTGTACTTTGAAAGTCCATTAACTTTAGACTGGAATATAATTAAGAGTAAACATCATAGTTTTCTATGAGTCTAAGTTCCTAAAGTCCTCTGTGGCATACAGAACGTCAGTGGGTGCAATTTCATAGTTCACCAGACTTCAGAGAAGCCATGACAACAGAGCTGTAACACTATACCTTAAGACCTGCCATGTTCATTTTTATTTTCCTATTAGAATTCTTAATTCCATTCTTACCCGGAGGACACAAAACACAAAATTCCAAATCCATAATTTCTGAGTTGGAAATTGAGTTGAATTTTTCAGTCCTTTGCTAAATGAAAATAATAATTATGATATAAATAGTTTCCCAGTTTAGGAAGCTGAATACAAACATGATGTAATTAACAAAATAATCAAGACTATGTGCCGTTACAAACTTAAGAAATGTACTGTTACAAACTTACTGTGAAATACATGTAGTGTCAAAACAGAAACAGCATTTCTTCAATTTCTGTAAAACCAAATTTAACTCTTCCTGTGCACCATACATCTTTTTCTAAAAGCTATTTTTCTTACGAAATCCTAAAGGAAGCTTCACAAGTATTGGTGCAAAGCCAATATAACTGCATTTGTTACAAAAAGCAGTAGTAATTATTGCATCAGTGGAGAATAAATGTACCCTGAAGATAAACGACGACATACAAAAAGATAAATAACTTCTTCCAGAAAAAGCATTGGACAGTTCATTGAGCATTCATCCTGTGCAACTTACCTGAACAAAGGGGGCAAATCTACAGGATCATTAGTTCTCTAATCTCTAACCTTACAATGTATTACTGATGTATTTTACCTTTTCTGAAGGTACTGATGGCTTCATCAGTTAGCCAAGGCTTCCAGAAATCTGCTACCGCGTTGTAAACGTCACTGGTGGTTACAGGAAGCTGATCCTGTGAGACAGTAGAACCTGCCTAAGTGCTGTCGTTCAGACATATGTATAAAAACAAAAACAACATCCCACCTGACTTTTCTCAAAACACATAAGTGCAACCAGTCATCACCACGAAGAACTCAAGAAAGAAAAAAAAATTCTCTCCATCCAGTAATGCTGATCAGGAGCAAACATCTGAACTTAGTCAGAACTGACAGCATGGTCTACTTTTCTTGAATGTTAATGCATCAATAAACTAATGCCAGAAATACTTCAAGCCTTAGGAGTACACCTAAGTGGAAAACCATACATTCTGCAAAACTATAAAGTGAAGATTCACAGTTCATTTACCTTTTGAAAATACAGTCTCTTGGAGGAGAGCCTTGAACTCAAGTTTATTATATAGAAGGTGATACTTTCTTAGGGTTCATAGCAGCTCTCCAAAATTCCACTAAGGTTCTAAGAAATATTTTGATGAAATTCACTAATATTTCTATGATATCATATAGTTCTGATGACAAAACATTTAAAATATAAAAGTTTTTTTAATCTTTTCTCCCACCAGCTCTAATAAGGACTGTAGCACTTTTCAGCCTAAGCCAAGTAATGCTCAACTGCTGCAGCCTAAGTACTGCCACACTCCCATCTAAGCCCAACAGGATGATTCTAGCTTATCCTTGTCTTTCCTAAGATACCTGCTTGGATCCTTAGTGCTAGAAGAAAAAAATCAGGGCTTGAAAAATAGGAACAATCTTACAATACATGTTTTCCTAAGCTTAAAATTTGACCTAAGATCTTTGAAACTAAACATACTTTATTAGAGGCTTAGGCAATAAGTCTCTGTCTAGAAGTAGTGCAATCAGAAGTCTGTTCAGACATTTGTTGCTTGCAATGCACAGATACTAGTTACTAAGAAAGCTTTGCGCCATACCAGCTCAGCCAGAGTTAAGTCACTAACAGACATAGCAAAGTCTGACTTTAGATAACAGGCCACATTACCGACTGAAAGTGGTTTGGTCTCAGGCTCTAAAAGGCAAACCAGTGTTCTGTGAACGTTCAGATCAGGCAGCAGTTAGGGCACTTGTTGTAAGCAGGGGCAAGAATGTGAAACAAAGTAAGACTATGCAGAAAGACGAAGGTCACAATACACAGCTTGAAAGGTATTCCAGTGCTTGATTAACCTGAACAGTACTTTTAATAGGTTCTGCAAGAAAAATCATCCAAGACCGTGAAATCGTTATGATGGATAGGTCAGAACATAACAGAAAGCAATAAAATTCTCTGTTGCACAATAAGCAAACAGCCTTCACAGCCATTCTGGAACAGCCTACAGCGTGTGGTTTGCTCCATATCACTTCCAGTCTTTGGTACATCTTGCCAAGCATGTCCACAAGAAAAACAGAAACATCTTCAACAGCAAAAAAAATCCAGCAACCTCATAGTGGAGAATTTCTAAACCCATGGTCTTTCTCCAACAGTGACAGAACAGCATGCCAGTTCTGTGCATTAGCAAAGTGTGACATTTCAAACAAAGCAACAAAGAAATACTCATGTGTTTTAGCACAGACAAAACTACAACAGTTATCCCAATGAGCACCCTGTTTCAAAATGCTGTTTGCTGTCCAGTTGCCCATGCTGACAATCTTTTTTCCACCTTCAAACTCAATTTCATAAACAAGCTCTCAACTGTCCAAAAAGTCATTAGATACAAAGTCGAAGCCTGCCATGTGGATTTACATCTTTCTTTGTCTGCAGGGTTACTGTACACAACTTCTTCCCTCTATACCAAAAGGAGAATGCTGAAGGACAACTACTCTCTGCTAACATATTAATCAATAAATAAATAGGCAGACAAATAAATAAAACCAATTCAATTAACTAAACTTCATTTAAGGTGGTATTTACCAAAATGTTTTACCAGTACTCTCTGCTGAACCAACTTGATATTCTGTGAGTGTGTATGACAAGGTCAAGCTACTCTAAAAGCACCAGAACACAAAAGACTGAAGTCCTGTCTTCATCTGGGCACCTACAGCTCCAAGCTATGCTACATGATTAGTTCTCATTTTCCTTCTCATATTGCCCTTTCCCTTCTCCAAGCACTTCTATTACTCACAGATTTGGGAACCACTAACTCCAGGCAATGATACTAATATACCAAAATAATTTACTGCAGCAAACATCCCATTATATGCCTAATGAATAGCACAGAAGGTAGGAATAAATGTCTTTATCAGATTATTTTAGTTGACCTGCTCAGCATCCCTTTCGATCCCCTCAGATCTGATGACTGAATTTGTTTCTCAGTACTGAGCGCTGCCAGATCAACTTGCACTAGGACAAAAGAAGCAACTGTTTGTTTTTGTGCTGTGCCAAGAACAATATCCATACAACACTGAAAGCAAAGAAGCACTCTCCTCAGCTGCAGTGGCCCACATATCCAGTAAATTGTCAATGGAAATATTTCTAATGGTTGAATAAGGAAAGAAAAAAAAGACATATTTTTAATAATAGTGGCAAAACTATGGGTACATTACAAAAATTCTTCCAACAGTCTCTGATTAAAAAAAATAAGCCAGTGATGTACATAGATAGATTTCCAGTAGGCGTTTCAGTATGCCTTGAGTCCTACCACATGCTGCCATATGCACTAAGGATGTATCACTGTCAGGTTGTTATTGTACACACTTGCCTGACTTACACAGCAAGGAAAAATGAATGTGTATGAACACACTGATAAGACCTGGTGGTTCTAAGCCATGAAGAATGATTAGCAGTAAATTTGTATCACCTCAGGCAACATACAGATTTCACCTGACACCAGCATTTGTTTGGGTAACTTAACACACAGACATGTACTTTGTATTCTTGATTGGAATTACTGATAATTTTAAATGATAATTGGAGAACTGTAGGATACTGCTTCCAGAAAAATAGTTATGCATATTCCACTGCTGTTTTTTATACTTGCTCTCTGAAGAACTAGAAACAAATTCAGTAAGGTACACAAACAAATTTCTCATTTGCTCTACCTGTGGCCAGTAATCATGATTTCCCAAGGCTGGAAAAACCTGAAGATCTGGAAAGAAACTATGAATTGTAGAACTCATATTGCCAATGATATTAATGACCAACTTTGTGGAGAGTTCTTCCACTGGAACATGAGGAGGGCTATCTCTGAAAAAAAAGAGAAGATTTTACAAACAAAGAGTTTAAGATTAGAAGTTGTAAGCTGTAATACTGTTGATTCTAGTTACCACTTACAGAATCCAACAAAGGGCATCTTCTAAAAAAAGAATCCACTTCATATTTAATGCCCTTAAGACTTAGAAAATCCAGTGCCTTCCATGACAATTCATTCCAGTCACTTATTCCTCTGATCTTTCTTTCTTCTTTAGTTTTTGTCACTTCCCACCCTCCCTTCACCACTTTTATTAATTTGTGCTAATAGTCATGTTGTAAATGTCCCAACGAACAATATCTTCAAATGATTACAGAGATCAAAATCAGTTCCTGAGGCCTTATATACTCACTCAATCTTTCACTTACAAGCCACTCAGACAAGAAAACAGACTCTCTAAAAGCAGCATTTTTTAGATACTAAAATGAGATGTGTTGGTGCAAACATGAATTTGTGAGGTACTGAACACTTACCCTGTCCAAATCATGAATGAAGCCTGCTGTTTTGAATCCTTCATGAATGTAAATGCTGACAAAATAAGTTCATAAGGAGAATCACATAAAAAGTCTCCAAAAGGGCCTGGGTTAGAGGCATTGGCTCCTTTGGAAGAAGAACAAACTTTGGTGTGATCAGGAGTGATGTGGTAAGTTGGATCTAAATGCAGGTCAGATATATGCCAGAACTGCCCTGTTTTCAGAAAACAAAGAGTAAATAAAATGCATTATTTCCAACAGGCTTTCAAGAATTCCATTCCTTATATAGCCTGGAAAAAAAACTAAAAGTACTTATTAGCTAAATCTAATGCTGACTAAGAATTGCTGACATTGATTTCTGAAAAACACAAGTCTTTTACTTTAAAAAAGTAGGAGTTTTGTGGCTTTATGATTACAACTTGCAAATGTGAACTGGATACACATGGGTAAGTCACAGTTTGCTCCAGTTTTTCTACTGCCATTCCTCTTTGAAGTTTTGGAGAATTAAGTTAAAACAAATTGCTGATTTTCCTGTCTGATAAGTGTGTGTGAGTGGTGCATTCCTGGCATGAATCCTTCACATAATCTGCTTAGAAAAACTGGAAACAGAAGCAGAGGCACAGGTTTAAGCAATTCAGCAGAAAAAAAAATGGAGGTTGGTATGGGCCAGAATATGAAGCTTTTCATTTATAGCAATCTGGAAACCCAAGAGTTGAGGAAGCAATTGAGAGAAGAGGTGATAGAGGGACTTCTGAATTCCACCAACTGAAAAGTGAGGGAGTTGCAATCTTACATTATTTTTCTAGATCTTGCCTGGCTTGAAGTTACTATAAAAGACAATGGTCTAGAAAAAAAGCAAGAAACAGCATGTGCGCAAGGATTTCCAAACACTTCTCCCCAGCAGCCAACAGACTGACTGGGCTCGTTACCACAAAGCCTTACGTACTCAGTACTGTCCAGGCTGACACATTCTCAGCCATTGCTACCTAGCACCACACATGGGGGAAGCACCAAGATGCAGGGGAATATGTTGAATATGATGAACTGTGCTTGTGTGAAACTGCCAGCCTTTACATTCTGGGAAATACATGAGTACTTTCTTTCTGTCAGTTTCAAAGCATTTGGAAAAGGAACGTGTATCTGGGGTACTTGCTGTGAAACTGGGACAGCCACCAACTGATTTTCCCAGGGTCACATTCTCAGTCGGTGACAGAGCAGGCAGCACACGACCGGACCCCGTGGAGTTTTATTTCAGGAAGCAAAGCCCAGCAGCAATCTCTGAAATCTACAACACCGCGAGACACAGAAACGCCTGAACATGGCTCTGCATTGGTTTGTGATGTCTGTGGACCACAGGAACTGAAAGTCCTGCGGAACCAATTCCAGAGCGCTCACGTGTGTCTGTCAGCACGCTGGAGTCAGGCCGATCAGAGCGTGTTTGCCGGCTGACAGCACAGACACACGGCCAGTGTTTGCAGTGCACGCACCGCTGGCAGGGCAGGGCTCACCTCACCTACCTGCTGCTGCCTGGAGTGCCAGGTACCCCGGTAACTACATGAAGGCTCTATCCAACCCTCCCATAACCTGCAACCTGAACAGCACCGTAATTACGTATTCAAAACTGACTCGATATTGCAGCTAACTGGATATAGAAGCGCAGCTAGCTATATTTGGGTAAAAACACGAAGGGAAGCACAAGACGGCGCTCGGCCTCGGGACAGGGCAGGAAGTGCCGGCCGGCCCGGCTCCCACAGACAGCAACCGGGGCTCCCCGCGCTGCGACCGGGCCGGTTACCCTTCAGCAGAGACAGGGCCACCCGTCACCCGCGGCCCGGTTCGGCCACTGCCCTCCAGGCGGACTCACCGACAGCGGAGCGGGGCCCCGGAGCGGCTTCCAGCGCAGAGCAGAGCAGCGTCAGGCCGAGGGCCAGGCGGGTGGCGCGTCCCCACGGCGGCTCCATGTCGCCGGTGCCAGGAGCGCCCTAGGAGGGAAGGGCGAGCCCGGGACGGCTCGGCCAAGCCTCGGTCTTTCGCAACCTGTCTGGGGCCGCCGGAAGCCGCCGCCGCGCTCCGCCCCGGTGCGAGGAGCGCCCGGGCCCGGGGTGCCTGCTCCGTGCCGGGCGGTCGCCGGGACATCCAGGGCTGCCGCTGGCCTCACCCGGCTGGCTCTGGTCAAGCGAAACGCCTTGATGGCCGAGGTGCTGCGTGCTCACAGTGCTTGCAGCCCTAGGGAACGCCTCGTCCATCTGTGCAGGCAGCTCTCAGGAGTTCTACAGGAGTTTAAAACGTCCACAGCATCTTTTTGGAAGGAAGATTTCTACTAGTATACATGTTTAATTGCTTCTGATTGCTTAACGCACTTTTAAGAAAGCCAAGGAAGTAGTACACCTTTAATGCTGAAGCTGTATTAAAGGTGTACTATTTTTATTAAGGAAAACACTGAGATGTACTGTAAACACGAGTCCCTGTTGCTTCATGGTAAAAGATCTGCTCATTGCTAAGGAACAGTCTCCTGTGAAGGGCTCAGTGTCAGTTTTGGTAGCAAATCAGAATAGCTGTCATGAATCCCCAGCTGCCTCTCAGGGTCCCCTACTGTGAGCACTTTCTGCTCAGCTCTGCTTTCCGGTGTTGGCAAAGGCAGGGCTGGCAGGGCTGCAGGCCCCTCATTTGGCGTTCCGGGGGCCTTTTCTCTCCCACAGCGCTGCAGGCACTTCTCAACCACCACTTCTCTTACCCATATTTACTTTGGCATTAACACTGTTCCTCTTTAGAACAGCAAAATATGTTGCCGGGAATGATGGTTTCATATCTTACATACAGAACGTAGGGAATTTTTTTTTTTTTTTTTTTAAGTGGCTGCAATGTAAAATATCCACTGTTCAGGGTTTAAACCGAGTTTTAACAACGTATAAAGCAAGTTTTAACAATGTGTGTTCCTCTTCTCAAATGTGACAAAAACCCTAGGTTTTTACTTCATGGCCTCATCACTGTCAGGAACATGAATGCCACTGAGGGGCATGCCAACCTGTACTCCCCATGACAAAGTGACAGGGCTGCTCCTGCCTTCAAGGGCTGCAGGAATGTAGTCACACAGTAAATGCATGTGGGTTGGGAGGCAGCAGGGCAGGCAGACAGATGAGAACTGCATTGGGCACAGAGACTGAGGTGTAATTGGGCAAAAAGCACCCAAGGGCAGAAGGCGCTGCTTAAGCACATGTACTATAGAACCTGAAGCAGCTCAAAACACAGAGAATGCAGCTCCCCACCTCACTGAAACAAGTTTTCATTTTTCTGATGAAAAAAAAATAGACAGCTCCTAGATTTTAAAAGCTAGCAATAAACGTATTTGTGATGGTTCATAGTTAAGGACTAGGTCTTCTACATTTGTAGTGCTCACCCTAAGAGACAAATACCCTGATGTTCTTCTGTTTCTGAATAAGCGAAGGTAACATGTTAAACCTTGTATTCCCTTTGGCTGGGTGCCAAAGCCATGTCCAGCTGTTATCAGGTGCCTGATCAGGATAACTATCGGTGTTACTATAGTCCTCAGGGAAGAATGCTATACAGGGATGCAGGAAGCCACTTCTCATGACACTGGGTAGCAGACTGAAGGAAGCACAGTTGTAGGATGAGGCCTGAGAGGCTGGGCCCCTTCCTGCACCTACCACTGCCTGCACGGCCCCGATTACCTGAGTGCTGTGCTCTCCCAGCCTGGGTGAGAGGGTACAGTGCCCACATATCAAAATGGGCCATGGGTCAGCACACCAGAAAACATGGGATCTTCCAAATATAGCTCCTCTGTAATGCCAGCAACCCAATCAGTGTTCCTAATAAGCTGAAGAGTAGGGCACTTTCTCACCCTGCTGATCTGTTAGGGAATGTTATCTAGGGATAAAGTTTTAATTTACCTCTTTTTGTTCAGAGCACACATTATTAAACCCAGTACACATTAGCTATAAAACTACAGCACAGGGAGAAGCCCAGACAATTTGATACTATTTTCCCTCTGTTTTTCCTCCCACCCCTGTACAGACTGATGAAAGATAAGCTTTGTGCTTGAGGTTCCCCCAGTCCCACCCTGTCATGTTGGTCCTTTCACCCTATGAAACACTTTATTCTCTGCACTCTGATGTACTTCAGTCTTCTGTATATTAGCAAAACAAAGCACAAAACAAACTTCTCTTAACTATTAAAACCAAAACTATATCAAAGGTTATCTATGTGCTGACCTCAGCCTCTCCCAGATCACAAGCTCCAAAAGACTAGCTGAAACTGGGTTGAGCCTCTCACCTCTTTGCCTACATATATAAAGATTAGGGCTTTAGATTTCTTCAGAAAAAAAAAAAAACTTAAGTAAAATGAAGGCACTTTTTCATTTTCCACATACTCCATATTGCCCTGGTGTTCTATACTGCATTTTTCTGCTGTTCAAAAACTTGTACAACAACGCCCTCTAAAACACTGGAATATTAGCCCATTAAATACAAAAAGTAGCAGAAGTTTAAAACATTTTTTAATTTGCTGGATTTCCATTCCAAAACAACTCAAATATCTTTCATTTACCATAAAAAAAGAGAGAGAGAGAGAGGCAAATGTTTCAGAGATTTTATGCAAACTTAACTTGTTGCAATATACAGCAAAAGCTTGCCAATTTGATGGCAAAAAGTTCCTTTAAAAAAATACCCCACCCCCCCCAAAATCTTTATTAACCTTTCACGTCAGAAATGTACATTTAAGCTACTTTCTATTACAGACAGTACATTAATCCATCCATTAGATGTTACATCTGGGAAGGTGAACTCTATGCTTTCTCATAGTGGCGAACAGCCACCACATCACCAAAGGTGAGAGTCTGCAAGGAAAAGAGAGATATTAGATGCTCAACTATTTTCTGTAATGGCTAACACATTAAGAAGTCTGTACAAGAACAAGATTTTTCCACAAGCTACATAACATAAACAAGTTGGGCAAGATTATTTGTATCTTAAGTAAGTGACAGGAGAAATCTTAAAGTTGTAGCAGCCATAATAAATCCAACTTTCTCATTGCTTTCAAACCTAAGAAGCTCATAATGCACTTCTGCAATACAACCGAAGTAAGGATAGAAATAACTTCCTAATCTTGTGAATGCAATTTCTTAAATCTGTATTAAACCAAGGCTACATTTAACACTTTTTTTTTTTGCCAAAACTGATCTACTTGCAAAATGTAAAATTTATATCCAACTCCTCTGTTTCCATGTTCTATACTAATCTACATAGGTGTATTCTTAAGAAGATTCTTGTACTAAAATAAATGCATCCTATGCACTTACGTGGCTAAAACTACCAAGTATTCTTGTTTCTGCAATTGTGTACAATAGTGTACAACACTAAGAGCAGAGTGTGAGCTTGAGTATTTCACTAAGTGGAATCTCAAATGCACTGAAATTCTGAAGGAAATGCTTTTCTGCATATGCATGTAGATGTTCCCAAAAACCAAAGCATGTAGTTTTCCTTGAATCACTGTCACACTGACTACAAGCTTTAAGAGTTTTTGTTCTTTGGAGCTCTCCATAAAGAAGAGTGTTCTCTGAAGTATTCAGAAAACAAAGCAAACTGTTTTCATCAAAAAGCCAAATCACATACATTACTGAGGAAGTTTTTGTTTCGGAAGATACATCCATGTACCAAAAATAGCCATGAGAATCAGCCTGGACATTAGAGTAACTTATACCACTTATTCACCCCACACTCCTGCTCCTGAAGAGTGGGGAAGAAAAACTTAAAACAAAAATTACTTCTTTTGTACAAGTGCTATTCTAATCATTTTAAAAAAGAGAGAATAAGCCCTTTTGTATGAAATGCTAAAAAAGCTATTACCTCCTGTAGTACTGAAGTTTTCTTTTCCTAAGGAAATACTTGTTTATGCAATTGTATTGTTTGCATGCACATATATGAAACAAGTTTTAAGAAACCTAAACAGATCATGCCTATATAATAATCAAGAACTTAATATATTTTGCAAGTCAGCAGAATTTATGTTTTATATATACAATATTTGTATTAAAAATGGGATTTGCAATATCTATCTGTTTGGGCATTTCCATGAACTCCAGGAAGAAAGGACGCACTCTGAGAACCCACAGGCTGGCCTGCCTAGAGCCACAGAACCATTGGCTATTCTCCAACAAGATGCCAAACAAAAAAATAACAATCTGAGAAGGCTCCACTAGCTTTTCTCCAGGTTTAGGTTTTGTGTAACACCTACCCATGAAATTCACAAGCTTGAGGTAAACATGAAGGAGGAGTGTTAGTGGTGCACGTGAATGCACAGTGACTTGTACTTACCATTACCATTCTGTCATCCTTTATTTCTCTTACGAAGTTTGTCTCTTTGCCATCCCATTTCTGTACATGTACTAGCTTGTCTCCATCCAGGGTCACAACTGACTGTGAGATACCAAAGAATACAAACACTCATTTACTTGAGGTATTTGAGATTCTACTCACAGGCTAAGCATGCACTTCTCTGTGGTATCCTCTTCAATAGATTCATGTGGACCTACAACAATGAAGTGGTCTCACAGTCATGGTTAAGCCAAGCACACGGGATGGGCTCCATACAACTCATGTTTGTGTCAAAAAATGAAAACAGGTTGTTTCTTTAGAGTTCCAGTCTCTCAGGGACCATCATTTCTGGTGTGATGCCTTGGGATAGCATTTATGTTAAGCCCCCACAGACAGAGGGAGAGGCATTCCTTCATTTCAGTTGGAAAGGGTTACACCAAATGGTCTCTGAGTCAAAAGAAAAGAAAAATGGAAAAAAAAGAATTCCTCAGCACTGGCCGGGAGGAAGGGGGCCGAAGACACAATTCGCTGATTCAAAAAGAGGCCCCGCGCACGTCACCAAGTACAACGCAATCCCGTCTTTCTCCCCCCCGTCCTTCACAGCGCTACAACCGCAGCAGCAGTTGCATTTTTCCCTTCGATCTCACCGTGCGAGGACACCACCGCGGGGAGGGGAAGGGGGAGAAAAGAAGGGATCCTCTGCCCGAGAGCTCACTTACTTTGCAGTTTCTGTCGTCGGGGGTAGTTTCATCAAATTCCTCGCCGAGTTTAAAGCTGATTTCTGTGTTTTTGAAAGTGCTCTGAGTCCTGATCACGACTTTGTCCCCCTCGCTGCTGATGATCACCGTGGGCTTAGTCACGTTCCCCACCTGCCGCATCGCAAACCCCACTCCTACACCGCCAGGGAAAAGCAGAAATAGTCACCCGCTTTTTTACACCCTTTGGGCCGCACGCAGAGGTGTGCAGACAATTCTTGCCCTGCTCTCCAGCTTTGGGACGCCGCAGTGCAACGCCGCTTCCCGTTTCGCTTCCGTCCCCGCGCACCCGTCCCTCCACGTGGGTGCGGCGCTGGCTCACCCCGCGCCAAGCCCGAGCCGCCCGGGTAATGTCCCCGTTCAACGCTTATCTCTGTTTGCCTGCGGCGTAGCTGCAGGCAGCGCTGCCCTCATCCCACGCTCTCCTGTGACTCGAGGCTGCTTGCAGCAGGCTGGGCGCAGCCGTCCCGGCACCGAGCTCCCCGCACAGCCACCCGGACTCCCCCGGCACGGAGCAGGAGGCTCTCGTTCTCCCCCATACCTAATGCTATGGGACTCGGGGCATTCTGATTTATTTTATATTTCACTGTGGTGCAAACTCCCGGCTCCTGATCTCCCGGTCGCACCTACCCAGCGCCTTCATGTACTCGTCAAAGTTGTGGCTGTCCGCCAGCTTCCACGTCGCGCAGAAAGCCTCAACCATAGCAGCGAATGCCGGAGTACCAGGGAACGGTACAGCCGCCTCACCATCCCGCATTTAAAGCCCGCGCCCGGCGGGGGGCCGGCGGGAGGGGAGCAGCGAGGGAGCCGCCCACGGGGCCGGGCGGGGCCGCGGCCGGAGTCTGCCCGCCCCGCCGGGAGGGCTTTCCCCGCCCTCTCCCCGCCCTCTCCCCGCCCCGCGGCCAGCCGGGCTGCGCGGGGGCTGGTGGGGGCCGGCGGTGTTGGCCGGCGCTGTTCCCAGCGGCGGGAATTCTTTTTCAGCTGGATGGAGAGTGTTTTCTTTCTTCTAGTTGTTCTTTGAAATCCACTGGAAGCACTGGGGCTTGTCCCGTTCGCGTCTTGCGGGAAGTTGCTGAGCTCAGTGGGACAAACTTTGGAGCTTTTCCCGACCGGATTCCACAGCCTTGATTCTAGCTCTCAGTTCGCACAAGAAAACTGAGGGGCTAAGTGAGGGCAATTTTCTCCGATTTAGGAATAAATTCTCAACAATTGTCTACCTGGGCCAGCCATAATAATTATTAATATTTTCATAATATTTTCATAATTAGTTTTGGACTGCCATTTGCTTTTCTTTCGGGCTTTTGTGGTGTGGCACTTTCCTTGGGTCTAGGGCATTGATGCTTGATTTATCACTTTTTGGCTTGTCCTCAGAAGAATTAACTCCTCTCTGAACCCCAGGGATACAATCCTAATTCCTTTTACCACACAACGCAACTTTCGTTAGTCCTGATAGCATAACAAAGGGTAGGGACTTTTTAATATTCCATCTCCTTTATTTGAAGTACAGTCACAGACATAAAGTGTCAGTGGTTATGCATGCCCTCCTGCAGCTCCTTGGTTTATGTCCAACTTTCAGTGTTTCTGAGGTTTCTGAATCTGTATTTCTGGGAGTTTTTAACTCTTCTGAACTGTATTTCCAAGACTTTTCAACTTGTGATCAAAAACAGGGAGAGGAAGAGCATCATGGACATAGATGCTCATATAGATACTATCTGCAGAAGCCTTGGAGCCTCTGCTGATTCTTCTGGTGCTGCTGCTTCTGATCCCTCACAAGTTCAGAGAGCCCTGGGAGGTCTCCTTGCTCTCTCCAACAGAGACAGCCTCATGGATATTGCAGGATAGAAAGCTCCTAAAAGCAAAGCAATGCCACTGCTGGTAGCTGGACTGTTCAGAGATTCTTCTGTCTTGTACTTTCTTCTTTGCAGCACTGTAGCCTGGTCCTTGGCAGGCAGCCACTTCAGGATCCTACCTAATTTAAGCAATCACACCTGCACTGATGGCTCAGTTCTACCAGGATTTCTCAACATAGTTAGTCAACACAAGTATTTAGTCTTAAGTAAAAATAACATGTTCACACTTTATACCATGCTTCAGATGTTAAACGGGGTCTGTTAAAATGTCCACATTCCTTCTGCTGCTTAGGCAGGTTGCCAAAGTCATGACACTAGGTTTTACGATGGTGAGATCCCACCTGTCTATGGTAGTGATGATCTGGGAGCAGGATAAACCAGCATGAGGAAGTGTTGTGTTACTGACACCTTCTAGGGCGACTACAGCCAGAAATATTTTCCATTGCCTTGTCTTTACCTGTGGGTCCTAATGTCAGAGTTGTGTTAATGTCAACAGCTAGTACAAGCCTATAGCAATGTTTTGCCATTATCTGGAACCACACAGCAGTGTGAAATATACTGACCTTGTGTGATTTGCTGCACAAGAGACCAGCTTAGAGTTCCTGTTATACTTTGAGGAGATTGTGAAAGTTTCAGCAGATTGCATATACCCCAGCACAAAAAGCTGGTGTGATGAAAGGTGTATCCAGAGATTCCCCTTTGGACACCTGGGGACACATTCTCATTTGTACTGAACCCTTTACACCACTTGAGCCATGTTGAGTAGGCACATTTGAAATCTCTTTGAAAGGACAACTTGAAAGATGAAAATAGTGTAGCAAGACAGCACTATGTAATGAGTAACCCTCATTCCCAAAGGTCATTCAGGGTGAATGTGGGACAGGTCTAACCTTCAACCTTTGAATACAGGATACAAAACCTGCGTTTTGCTACCTTTCCCCCCTGGTCAAGCCCTGCTTCACATGTTCTCAGGCATTCCGAGAATGAGAGGCACAGTCTCAGGTCAGCTCCATTCAGCCCTTTACAAAAATTCACTTGTTCAGGGGAAAAAAGAAGGAGAGCAGCACAAAACTGTCACCAGGCAACTGTGATGGCAAGGTTTGACCAAGCAGTTGTCATACATGAATGCCTCATACTCAGTGCTGGGAGCTGCTGAGAAACTAATCAGTACAGCCAGTCATGAAAGGCTTACTATATTATTTATGGAAAAGTAGCAAAATTGGTGCACATAGTGTTTGAAGAAAGGTTTATCTAGCCTTCTGCCAAGTCTCTCTGTGGAGCTAACACAGGAGGAGTTCTCTTCCTAAAGTAACTCAGTTAAACCTATCATTTCACAACCTTGTAGTAAAATAGCCAGGAATAACGCATTACTCTGTAGAGTTTGGTCAATAGTTACACTAGGGTTACATTCTTACATTATAAGAATTTCAGATAATTCAGTGTTGACTGCATTATTCAAACATTTTTTTGTTTGGATCAGCAAAGATTCTGCAGCTGGAGAACATCTTCGCATGCTCTCACGTATGCAAAGTGATATCAGATCCTAACTCCTCAGATATGAAAGCAAATATTGAAACACAGAAGCTGTGTAAGTATTAAATCCCATTGAAAGCCAGCATGATTCAGGGTCCCAACTGACTCAGGTATTTGGGGAATCTCTTAGCATTCTGCAATACAGAGGGGGCTACATATGAATTAAGTGAATAAAAAATAATGTGTATGTGAAAGTCTAAGATATTTCTTTTATTTACAGAGAGCAGACTAGGGTATTCTCAGCAGACTTCTACCTTGTTTGAAGCCCTGCTGTGCCTTCTGTGCAGCTCTGATCTTGGTGTAGTACAGAAATGACTAGAGTTTAGTAACTATTACGTCAGATGGGATGAGGTAGTTTCAGGGCTGAGTGTGATTTGATTTTTGGTGCTACAGAAAAATCTAATGGCAAACAGGGCAGTAGAATGTCCTTAATATAATTATCTCACCTGTTCTCTAGTTGTCTAAGAGATTTGCTGATTCAGCTAATAAAAATAAACAATATGAGTGCTTTTGGTGAGTCATAGAAAATCACTAGGTTTACTCTACTAACATGCAGCTCTTCAGAAAGCTCCATTTAAACAAAAGAGAGAAATGCCTGATGAAAAAGACACTACCAACATCTACCTCTGACGTTGCGGGCCAACATTATAAAATAGGAGGCATTACTTGTGGTGCAGCTCTTGTACCACCTCAGCATGGCTAAGGGTGAGGTTACACACTGAGGTTGAAAGAAATAAGTAACCAATTATTCCAGGAGCTATAATGAATCTGAGTGAAACTTTGAAGCCTTATGAATAGGATGAACACATTAAGTTAAAATAATGTTATTTGTATAAACAGAAGAATAGTGCACATGTTTAAGCAGATTAGATGACTGGCATTTGACTAGATGGCACTAATTCTGGAAGACTTGTGTAGACCTGGTATTCAGAGCAGACCAGTGAGAATAGTAGTGGAATAGAATCTAAGGATTCATATTACTCTGTGTCCAAGAAGACCAATGGTAACCTGGGGTGCATTAAAAAGAGTGTGGCCAGCATGTCGAGGCAGGTGATCCTCCCCCTTTGCTCTGCCCTGGTGAGGCCACATTTAGAATACTGTGTCCAGTTCTGGGCTCCCCAGTTCAAAAAAAAAGACAGGGATCTCCTACAAGGAGTTCAGCAGCAGGCCATAAAGGTGATTAAGGCTCTGGAGCGTCTCCCATATGACAAAACACTAAGTAACCTGTGTCTGTTCACCCTGGGGAAAATAGACTGAGGGGGAATCTGATTAATGTTTATAACTATCTAAAGGGAGGTGGGAGGCAAATGGATGAGCCCAGGCTCTTCTCGGTGATGTGTAACGATAGGACAAAGAGCAATGGCCTAAAACTTGAACATAGGAAGTTCCATGCTAACATGCAGAAGAACTTCTTTAAGTGTGGTGAAGCACTGGAACTGGTTGCCCAGAGAGGTTCCGGAGTCTCCTTCTATGGAGATACTCAAGACTTGTCTGGATGCCTACCTTTGCGACCTATTGTAGGGTACCTTCAGGAGGGTTGGACTCAATGATCTCTTGAAGTCCCTTCCAACACCTGCAATTCTGTGATTTTGTGATTATAATGAAGACAGGGAATGCTTTTTAACATCAGCAATCCAAATTTTACAGTATTAAAAATACAGGTAATCTCTAAGTATGATATTCTCTTTCTACATCCCTAGTATATGCCACAGAGGCTGTCTAATACTTACTAAGTGAGAATATTTGACATTCAGTATAAGCAGTCTTGGGCATTTAGATATTACCTGAATGCCTCTCTGTTCCGTCTAGCTATGGACTGACAGGGGAGTCACAACCTGCCAAAGCTACAAGACATTCCTCAGATGAAGTTGGAGACACATCCCTCTGGCATTGCCTCCTCTGAATCAGAATCTCTTATGGGGCACAAGCCATTTCCTCTGAAGTCCTAAACTGGCAGAGGGATCCAGGGATGCTGTTAATGCACCCTGGAAAAAATTCTGAATTCCACAGTCTTGATAAATAATTTAATTAGATTATCAATTTATGGGCCTGTTGTTAATGAAAAAATTCCTGTCACAGATCAGGCAGAAGTGCTTCTGAAATGTTAGCTCATGGTGACCTAGATAGAATTACACACCTTCCTTGTCGATTCATTCACGTACTGCAACCATATTCCTGCTTTACACATTGGTTTGTGAGAAATGGTTATTTCTCAGTTTTCACAAGTCTAAATACATAAGCTTCCTCAAACATAAAATTCAAGAGCAAATTTAAGCATTGCAGTGTTAAGATAGCCCACTACTAGCTTTAAATAGGGACTAATAAAAAGACAAACTTGGGGAAAACTCATCATCCTTGCTGTTAGGAGATAATCAGAGAGAAACCAAAATAAGAGTGGATCTTCAGTACAGTATACAAAGGTATGAAAGCTAGAGTCATTAGAAGTTAAGTCTAGACAAATTTATATTAATAATAAATTGCATACTTGCTGTAAGGTATCTTAGCCACCAGTAAAACTTTAAAACCACCTCACTAGACATTTAATTCCTGTCACTTGTAAACTAGGCTAAAAGACACAGACATGGTCTTTTTAGATGTGATATAGGAAGTAATTCAGAGAAGTTCCATATCCTGGATTATGAAAGAAATCACATGAGACAGTCACAGTGAGTAAGTCTAGACTAGGAGGCTTAAAGACACATCCAGCTGGCTGTGTGTAGGTATGTGCTTTGTCAAATCCAGACTCTGCTATGGGAGAAGATGCAGACAGGTCTAAAAAGGAAACTAGGCATGTAGTCCCTGCCTGGATAATCATGGAACTCACTTCCTGGACTGTCCTGAAGCAATTGCCAAGTGGAGATGTATAGATAGATCTACTATTCCTTTAACTCTATGCGTGCATGTTTATATGTTTCAAAATATCTCCTCCACCATAGGGCTGTAGTAAACATAACTCAGAGCCTCTGTGTATCGCAAGCTCCTTAACTAACTTTGTAATAGTTAAACAAGGTTTCTAACAGCATCTTCCTACAGACCTTTGAAACTTTCCCGAGCAGGTGGTGGGAGCTACAGCCAGTGCTGAGAACATCCAGAGTCCAGAAGCAGCGAAGATTGCGGGAGCAGGGCTGACTTGCTCATGCCAAGATGGGCTTGGCTGTTTTGCTTAATGAAGGGCTGCAGAGAGGGAAGTGGCACAGCTTTCACTCCTTTAACCCTTCTCAGTGTCCTTTGTCTCCCCAGCTTTAATTATTTTCATTCTTACATATCAGCATTTCATTCTATCCCTTATAAACTTAGCTAGAAATTTCCACTAATGAAAGCCCATGTTAAAAAAAAACAAAAACAAAAAAAAACAAAAAACCTGAAGACATAAAGTCAAGAGTTCAAAGGCTGTCTAAAAGAACATGCCCAGGATAAACTTACCTCAGCACTTTCTTACATTGCAAAACCAGCTCAATTTGCATGGTCACATGCTATTTTTTCTCTAGAGAAATTTCAGTGCCCAAGACACTATTCAGAATATGGCTCAAGGCTCTCAAGGGGCCTGTCTGACATGTTATGACTCTGCCAGCTACTTGCTGGTAGGAATAGTAATAGTTGTCCTGACTCTCATTTTACTGTGCATGGAGGAAACTGAAGAGACTGCTTTCTTCATAGAATGGCTTAGGTTGGAAGGGACCTTAAAGATCATTCAGTTCCAACCCACTGTGGTGGACAGGGTTGGCACCCACTAGATAAGTCTGCCCAGGGCCCCATCCAATCTGGCCTTGAACACCTTCAGAGATGGGGCCCAGCTTTTCTGGGCAGCCTGTGCCAGTGCTTTACCAACCTCGGAATAAAGATTTTTTTTCTTAATATTAACCTAAATTTCCCTGCTTTTAGTTTAAAGCCATTCCCCCTTGTCCTGTCACTATCAGGCTATGTAAAAGGTCTGTCTTCCTCCTGGTTATAAGCTCTCTTTAAGTACTAGAAGGCTGTGATGAGGTGTCCCCAGAGCCTTTTCTACTCCAAGCTGAACAAGCTCAACTCCCTCAGCCTTTCTTCATAAGAGAGGTGCTCCAGGCCTGTGATCATCTTCATGGCCCTCCTCTGGACCCCCTCCAACATCTCCACATCCTTTCTTTGCTGGGGGCCTCAGGCCTGGATGCAGTACTCCAGATGGGGCCTCACAAGTGCAGAGTAGAGGGGGACAATCACTTCTCTCGCTCTGCTGGCCACCCCTCTTTTGATGCAACCCAGGGTACTGTTGGCATTCTGGGCTGCCAGCTCACACTGCTGGCTCATGTCCAGCTTTTCATCCACCAGAACCCTCAAGCCCTTCTCCGCAGGGCTGCTCTCAATGAGTTCTTTGCCCAGTACTTATACCTGGGATTGCCTAGACCCAAGTGCAACACCTTGCACTTGCCCTTGTTAAACCTCATTAGGTTCACGTGGGCCACTTTTTGAGCCTGTCCAGGTCCCTCTGGATGGTGTCCCTTTCTTCTGTTGTGTCAACTGCACCACTCAGGTTGCTGTTTAAAAGCACTACCATTTGATGTTGGATGTAAGGAGGGGTAAGGAGGTCTAAGTGAGCAAAGCAAGAGGCAAGCACTGAGGAGTGGCAGTGATGAGATTGATGCAAGCTTTGAATGGCATTAGATATGAAATTCAGGCACAGGGGAGGACCGGGATGGGCAGGTTGGTTGGATGCCTGAAGCAGAAGATGGGTACCCGCTCGGTGAGACGCAGACCTGCTGTTAGCTGCGGTAGCCGAGGCCGGCCCCGAGAGGGCGGGCGGCAGCGCCCTCTGCTGGCATCGCCCGGCCCCTCTTCGGAGCGTGTTCTGCTCCCGGCCGGGACCGGGCTGCGGGGCGCTGCTACAGCTCTTCCCTTCGGTTCCTACAGGGAGAGGCCAAAACTGCGCCATTTCTGAGGCGCGGGGAGGGCGGGGTGAGGTGGGCGCGGCCCTGAAGGCTGCCAGGAGCCGGCCGCTGGCCTGGCGCGGGCTCGGGCGCCATCTCGTGCTCAGCCCTCGTGAGTGTGACCTGGTCCTCTTCCAGCTGAGAAGGGAGAGAAAGTGAAATAATAAAATAGCAGATCTCCACTTACTGCTAGTCGTTACCCAGTGAAGAACCGCTTCAAGTAGGGAAAGTGAAACAGTTCTCCTTGAAAAAATCAAAACGGTCTTGTGGTGTTGGCACCCTGACCCAAAGCACAGAGCAAGGATGTAACCCTGCATGGGCTGCAAGACAGAGTTAGCCATGTTTTGCTACAGAGTTTGCTTTTGGCTAGCGCACTCTCCTGGTGCCTAAGCTCCACGTCCTGCCTTTGCACATGCGGTGTGAATTTCCACTGGGAATTTCAGAGCAGAGGTGGCAGACACTGTACAAGGGAGTGAGCTAGAAGGGACATCAGGGAGCAGCAATAACAGTGCTGTGTGGCTGAGAGTGTTTAGCTAGGGTTGTCTTCCCAGGCCCACTTAAACCATTAGAACAATACTGTCAGAGATGCGAGACTGCTGTCTGCAGTTGCCTAACTTTCTGCATGCTCAGGACCACTGAGGTACTGACTCTTATGATATGCATGTACCCCTAGCAAAAACCTTAGTGAGTGCCTCAGACAAGATGGACACAGTCAGTCTCTAGCCAAGCCAGCTGCTACTAGCCTTGCACTTCGCTGGCTTTGAGGTCTCTTGACCACCAGACTCAATTTATTTGAGCAAGCTACCTGGCAGGCTGAGGATCCCACTAGATGGCAGGACAGTTAAGCCCTTGCTGCTTTCAGCCGAACTGCTTTGGAGAGCACAGCCAGAGCACCCCAGTGGGCTCAGCCCTATGGGTCTGTACTGGGCAGACCCCTCAGGCTCCACAGCAGATCTGCAGCTTGTACTCCCTGAGCACAGCAAATGCAGCCTGTGCCAAACTGGTGGAGAAATCGGTGCAGAAATCTCTGTCTCTTTAATTTTTCCTCATGGTTTTTATCACACACAGTTGGCAGAATGGAAGAATACAAAGCAACCCTAAGTAATTTGCTTATCCTGAAATGTGTGTGATATGTAGAGGATATTTGGAATACATGATGGTAAAGTGTGGATTACACAACTTCTAGCCCCTGCTGTGTTGTCATTGTTAACTAATGCAAGCACAGTTAAGACTCCTTTGTATGATCACCACTGTATTTGTCAACATGTAAGAACTGTGTATCCTCTCACTGTTTGGGAATGATATAGAAGGTATAATTCCATATATCCTATTGTTAAACAGTGGGTCATTGTGGCACAAGAATGAATACACTGGTATAACAGCCAAGAATTAACAATCAGCTAATATTTTGATGTGGCTCTTACATAGAAGTAGCTAAGCATTATTTAAATAAATACATGGTGCATCTGCAAATAGTAGCTGGCCTATCATTTGTCATAATCTGTTTATTAATAGCATTCATGAAGTGAGTTAACTGATTAAAATACACGTTGAAATTTACTGGCCTGCGTGGTAAACTTGAAGAAACATCTATGTGCATAACTTTTCATCTGCAAGGCCCAATTTGGAAGCATACTATGTATGCATAAGACATGTAAGTCATTACTGCTCTGTTATGAGCCAGAGTGAAAGTTGCACAACAGAGAATTGGTCACTGTGAGTAGGATCATAGGTCCATATAACCAAATATCATGTCTTGGACAGTGCAAACGTGTATGATGTTTCCACTGAATAGGTTCCTTGCTTCAAGTATTTGTTCAAGGACTTTATAGGAGACATTTTCTGTATGCTTAGTAACTCATGAGTTAAAACTGCAGTTGATGTATAACAATCTTTGTCTTCAGTGACAACTGGATCTGACCTATACATTACCATACTATCAATTATTTGGAAATTCCTTATAAAGTTTACCAAAGCTTTGATGGTCATTTCATCCAGCATCTCTTTTTAAAGCTCAGCCAATGCAGAGTTATACCAGAATGATGGTATATGGCACAGGTGGAAGTAGCTATATGAGAAATCATAGCAAATAAGAATAAATTAGATTGTTCTAATAATCAGCCTCCTACCTTAAAACCTACTTACTCCTTCATTGCCCTCCAGAAAACAAATGGAACTTTCCTAATTTATAATAACAGAAGATGTGCCTCAGCATGTTCACTCGACTCTTACATGGAGCTCATGATGAACAGCTGACCCAAAGATTACCTTCTTAATGGTATCTGGAAAAAGAGTGAGGCCAATTTTCTATATATTCAAAGAATCTAAATTATTACATTATTTCATATATGCACAATTAAGTTACAGTTTTATTTTCCTTCCTTTTTTAAGTATACAGAGTGGCTGAGAATTAATAATTACCTCACTGAGTTCTGAAATTTGGACACAACAAAGTTACCATTTTTTCTTGGTATTAAAATAAAAGTCTTGGCTCTATAAAAGCCCAGGATAGTGCTTTTATGCTGATGAAAAAGACGCCATTACGTGTGCTGCACTTGCTGCAGATGGAAATTGGGATTAATGCATTATAATACAAAATTAGCCTTAATAGAAGTTTGCTGCTGTAATTTATCAAGTTAATTAAATATGTACCTAATTTTAAGCACTCAGTATTTCTACTGACTTCAGTGAGATTAGTCTACATTTAAAGCTAAGCACATTTTAAAATATTCTGCTGATTCGTGGCCATAACTTTGTTACTACATGGATTAAGAGAAAACACTGACATTTATTATTCATTATCCGAGCTAATAGGAAGGTGGTATGTCCTGGATATTGGTTAAAACTGGATAAACTGGCTCTGCAGGGAGTATTCAGAAGCACTTAGCTCTTTACAGGCACAGCTAAAGTCCAGCAGGAGTTATTGTCTATCTTCAAGATACCAACAAGAAAAGGAACCAGAGCTTGCCCAACTCCAGCTGTACTTCAGACAGTAACCCTGTCTAAACCCCTGACTCCTGACTCCCGTAGCCTGGAGTCCCCCAAAATGCTCTGAAGGGGCTAACTCCTGTCTGCCTGAGTCAAGAGTAATACAGAACTAATACATTCTTCTGGACCAAAGTTTTCAGCACAATGTCTCTCATACCAGTGTTTGTAGCTCTGGGTATGCTGGCCAGAAAAATACAGCTGTCTTAGGCCTAGAAAGGCTTATTTGGCAAATCCTAGAGTACAGTTAGCTCTGTTTACCTGTTCATCTTCTGTATCTGAACTGACTACAAAAGAGCTCTCTCATGCAGCCCAGACTAATAATTTTCTAGATATAAACTGCACGCGCGTGTGGCAAAAAAAGTATTTCTGCATCTCTAAGAGACAATTCACGGGCAAATGGGTGCCAACTGTAGCAATCATTTGCAAACCCTACATATGATAGATGAAATATGTTCACCTTGCTTTTAATTGAGTTGCATTTTAAATCTTCCTTTTTCTCTTTACATCTTACACAGTTTCTTCTTAACCTTCTTTCTACACACTCTCTCAATGACAGGTTCATACAGCTCAAGAGCAAAGTAGGCACCAATTTTCCTACATGTTTAGCACCCTGGTTAAGGTTCTGAGTTCAACATCTGTGAGTAATTGTATGTACGTATGTCTGTTGAGTGATTTTATACATGGTTTAACACATGAATAATTTGCTAAATTTAACTGGTTCACATGATTGGTATTTTAATAGAAAAAAAAAACTTTCAAAGCTTTTCAGACTATCAAAATACTTATTTAAGTATCTGTTCCTGTAACCCAAATTTCAGTGTCTGTTTAATGGAAGAGAAGATTCTAAATATATCCAGTGCTGCAACTGTGAAGGAAGAGAAGAATTCGATGTAGGCTGTGACCCAGAAGAGCACTTTAACATATGCTTCACTTAAAGTGTATAAGGAATTCTGTTTCAGTAATTCTCAACCACTTGAATCTGATGGGATCATTTTAACTTCTTAAAATTGAACGCTTTCATTTGCCCTGATGCTATAAAGGACACTGGTGTATGAAAAAAGGACTGTAACACAGAACAAAAGTGTGCACCAGAAATACAGTTAACTTTATGTCCCTCTCCACTGTGGTTTTCAGCTCTGGTCCTCTGCTAGTTCAGGTTTTCAGACTGTCTTAAGTCACCTGTTTTGCTACAGTGGAGTATGTTATTTACCTTTCCAAACTTGAAGGTAATTCTGGGATGTTGCACTTGTTGAATGAATACAGATAGGTGGAGAACTCAGTGTTCCTTTGGTTGGATAAAACCTACCCTTTACTGAATGGTCCCCAAAAGACAGCCTGTTAATAAATGCAAATACCTATTATGAATTCTAGTTGTGTGGAAAAGCCTCTTGCAAGATGTCCACCAGCTATAAAATTCCCAAATATTTTGTAGGTGGAATATCAGTCAAATGTGTGATGTGCATATGTGGGACGCTTCCTCCATCTTGCCGCAGTCCAGCAGAGAGACTGTGTAGATAAACAAAAGAATCTGATTGTCAGTGTTGGTCAGGTCTCACATAGTACATAAAATGGCAGCTGCTCTAGACTGCAGTAAGGGTACATGTCTGTGCATCAATTTTAGGTTCCTACAGTAAAGGAATGCATGCTGGGTAGTTTCAGGAGCACAGCCTTCATAACAAAAAAAAATGTCTTTCAGTAGATAAAACTCTGCAAAAATCACACTGGAACACCTTCATCAGCAGCAAACAAAGCAAAAATGAGATGCAATAATTATATATCACGGGGTTTAGAGTCTCGTCATATAAAAGAAACATCAAGGATTCAACAGAAGACAGAAAACATGATAGCTATTTAATTTCCATAGTGAAATGAACAGTTTTAATCACTTACAAACATGGCTATTTTGTTTCAGATACACTTGAACAGCTACGGTACTAAGCCTGAAAACAGAAATGACAGAAATAGCAAGACTGCTAGGAGTGGGATGGGTGAGTTGATCTGCCATAATCAAATAGAGTTTAAAGAGAGTTCAGAAATGAACTCTGGTAGTTTAAATGGTAAACAAATGCTTTGAAGTCAGGAGGAAGAGAGAAAAAAAAAGTTAGTTTTTCTATTTGTCTCATCCATCTACTTATCCCTAATGAGAACAAGAATCTCTGAAGATACACTGCATATTAGGTCTGTAAACTACTACATACTTATTATCTTAAGGTGGGGAGAGTGAATACACCTCTGTGTCAGAGAGAAAGAAGCTATTTTAGAAAATTAAGAAATAGGACTTTTATTTTAAAGCAATTGTTGCTTGGTACATCTGCTATCTATGTTCATTAAAACTGTCAAAAAAGACTAGTTTGGATGAATAAAGTAACAATTAAAAAAAAAAAAGAACAGATACATTCTTAGATACATTCTTTAGTTCTCTTTCCATTTGGATATGTAGAACATTGTTTCTGATGGAGGACAGCAGAAAAAGCAGTAGTTCCATGTTAAAGCCATCTAGATATAAGTGTGTCACAAAAGTCTTTTCTGTGCTGCTGCAGTTGCTACCACACTTCAAAACAGGTAACACAGGGAAACTCTGGAAAGTCCATAGGTAGGTTTCATCAGTCAAGCAGTCCTTAGGTGTTAGGAATCGCTGCTCTTTCCCTCTGCCTCTTGACTTTCCAGCAAGGCTCTGGATGGTACTTCTCCACCCTCTGCACCTTCATCTAGAAAAACATAATCAAACATTTATACCACACACGTTCTTACAGCTTTTTAATGGCAGTCAAATATTTGGGTTTACCAGTCACTTCAGTTTGGATTGGCTCTTTATTACTGAACTCATGGGTGCTCTCGAAAGAGATAAACTCAAAAGATAAAGAACCTGCACAGGCATTGTCCAAAAACAGTTTCTTATTGGTGCTAATTTCCCTGCTCCTTGCACATTCTGATCGATTTTAAGTATCAGATCAGAGATAACTTTTCTCTTTTTCTGGGTTGTCTTCAAAGTCAGATTAGAACATAACACTCCTCTAAGCACCACTTGGTTTCTGGTAGATAACAGTACATTTTATGAACATGTCCTTTATTTGTCTAATCTTCTTTCCCAAGAAAAAACTAGTAGAATTAACCTTCTTTGCACAAGATGAGGGGATATTTTTTTTCTATTTCTTTCTTTTTTTATTCTGATTTTGAAGTTCACTCTTTCATAGGTTAGAATGGAATGATTACATGACTAGTACAAATAAAAGCACGCCAGCAGAAGTGATTCGTGGTCATGGTCATCATTAGATAAATGGAGTTCTGCTCTCTCTCTTTTGAAGCCCAAGTTCTTACTGAGAAATGAGAACTCCTCTTGCCTTGATCTCCTTGCAAAGCACAATTATTTTCACACTATCTTCAAGTCCCTCATAGCATTAATAATGGTAACAAACAGTTTGTGTACCCAGATCTAAGACAGACCATAGCTTCCGCAGGCAAGGATGGATCTACTCTACAAATCTGGTTGTATCATCTTTCAACTTCTATCTGATTTAACAATCATAATTTAAGAGGTGCATTTTCAGCAATTTCGCCAGAGATTTGCCATAATATATCACAAACAGACAAAATTATATTATTATTATATTATTATATTGGTCACCACATACCACAGTAAATCTAGACCACTGTACACAATTTATCAGCTAAATCTCTTGGCAGAAACTGCTTGATGTTGCCTGCAACAGCCTCTGGTTTGGAGGCTTCATAGTTTAACACAGGTAAACTAAGAACTCAGTTATTTGACATTCTTCAGTATTACCTAGCACAGCACTGTTAAGGAAAGGGAGACAGAGTCATCTCCTCTATTGTCTGCTTCTGTTTGGGGTTTGATGTCTAATATTAGTGGAGACTTGCAGACAAGGTAGAGGAAAACAGTTTGCTGGAGGAAATCCAAGCTCTTACTTGGTAGCACAGGTGCTACAGGTGCTAAGCTGCTGAGTATATCCAGAGAGTTATACACAGCTACCTAGAATTATATCCACCGAGCAACATAAATTGTCATAGAATCATAGAATGGCCTGGGTTGAAAAGGACTTCAAAGATCATCGAGTTTCAACCCCCCTGCTGTGTGCAGGGTTGCCAACCACTAAACCAGGCTGCCCAGAGCCACGTCTGGCCTTGCCTTGAATGCCTCCAGGAACAGGGCATCCACAACCTCCTTGGGCAACCTGTTCCAGTACATCACCGCCCTCTGAATGAAAAACTTCCTCCTAATATCTAACCTAAATCTCCCCTGTCTTAGTTTAAAACCATTCCCCCTTGTCCTATCACTATCCACCCATGTAAATAATTGTACCCCCTCCTGTCTACATGCTCCCTTCGAGTATTAGAAGGCCACAATGACATCTCCCCGGAGCCTTCTCTTCTCCAAGCTAACTATTAATAATTATCTTCTCCAAGCTCATTATTAGCAGAACAGACCCCTAAAGCAGATTACAGAAGGTCATTATAACCTCTTTGCTCTCAAACTTCTTGCAGATTCCTCTTTAACCCTAATATCACCAGTGACATCAATTGATTGTTTAATATGGTTCTACTATGGCTTCCCACCAGACCACCTTTGGGAAGTTCAACTTTCCAAAACTAACACATCAGCAGGGATGGGTAGGGTACAGATAGCCTTCCTGTCAGAGTTAGGCTGTGTGAAAAATAGCTGATGCCAAAACCTCTCCCATTCATTTCAAGGTGAATATTAATTTAGTGCCACTTCCAGAGTGCACAGGAATTTGTATCACACAGCAAGGATCCTTGTATGTTCATAAAGAATATATGCAAAGTCTCTTTTATCTTCTAAACCAGACAGAAGGTATTAGCACATCCTGTTTCTGACCTTTCACTCTGACAGCAAGAGACAGCTTTTTAGTAGGAAAGGAAATGTATGATCCAATGAGCATTAGCTAAATGTGAAGCAAGATAGAGGGCCCTCCTCACCATTCCCCACAATCTTCACTGAATTTTTCAGACTGCCAGAAAAAAAAATAGGGCATGCTTTATATAGCCACATGTTCTATCTTCTCCGCTTTTCTCATTTATCCAACCTCTTTGTTCTGAGCTGGCAGTGGCTTTCATTTTAACAGCTTACTGCTAAAGCCAGAAACAAGCAAGCTTTGTATGTTAGAGCCCAAAAATGTTTCACAGGCAAACAATTTCCCAGTCACGGCATTTGAACTTCTAAACTTTCTTTCTATTTTGATGACTTTCTCTCATTTTGCTTGCTGTCTAATTGGAAGTTTAACTGACAAGAAAATGAGGCTGCAATTCCCATTTTGATACTTGTGGGATTCCCAATTCACAAAAGCACCCAAGCAGTGCCCACTAGTCACAGTGTGTCTAACTGTATCCTGCATTCACTTATTATCAGGACTGCAAACTGCTGATAACAGCAATTGCTCTTTCTGGGCATGCTCTGGTGCAGGTATGTGCCAATGAAAAAAGCAAAGGATAATTCCATGCTCTCAATTGTTCTTCAAATCTCCTTTTGTTTGTAAGAAAGCATTGGTACATTCTGCTAAAACTAATGTAGCTGTGTTTCATTTCTTCTTAATGCGCTTGGATGGGCACCAGGAGAGGATTACTCTGTCTGGAGTATTTCTGTTATCTTGTGCTGTAACATTTCTTTTAACAAGACATTCACTCTTTCATGCTTATTTTTATGCAGGAAAAAATAATATCAGAGAGAATTTTTCCATAAAGTATATTATTTCCAACTACTAAATTTTCCAGAGTCTAAAATGAAACAAACATGAGGAACTTATCTATAGCTGTTGTATTTTTTGAGCTTTGTTTAACCTGGTTTTATGCGTGCCCCTCAAGGTTCATTGCTCCAAGCAATACAAAGGTTAGTTATTCATAGTGTAGCAATGAATATTCCAGTGGGTTGGACTTCTCGGTCCAAGGGCTTTATTCCACAGTGTCAAATTCCCACCTGCCTCCTCTTTGACAAGGGAAACAGTTCCCTCCTGAAGGAATGTTGCCCCTGGTCACTATGTGCAACAGTGCCAAGTGGAAGAGCTTTTTGGAATTAAAAAGAAGATATTTGAAAATGAAATCATTAAATGTTAATTGCCTGTCTATACTTTGGAATGGATTTTCAGTGCTGCTGTCACATACACCAGAAAGCGGACATCTGTAAGGACATCTCCAATTCAAGGAGTCTGAACTGGATCTCATCTGCTGTCACTAACCTGTATTACCTTGCATGCACTCTTAACACAGCGCCCTTGCGTCTGCTTTTCCAGATTCCCCCAGTTCTCCTCAGTACTGCCCTTCAGCCTAAGCATATATAACTGTCCTTGCTTGCTTTCATTTTTTTTATGTCTGCCCTCTCCTCTTCATAAATCCTTGGCCTTTCCTTTTGCAAAAGTAATGCTTCCTTCCAGCACCCATTCAGTTCATATTTTTCCTCCCCTTCCTAGTTTCAAGCGAGGTTGTGATCCAGTCTCTCTTCTCATTCCTCCTGGAAGTGATGTGTCTACCTACCCTCTTCCTCACCACCAGAAGTCCTTCAACAGGCCCCAGATGGGCTTGAATTACAGAAACCCAAATACCTTAATAGAAATGAAATGAGCAAAACAAGGACAATTTGTAGTCAAAGAATTTCCCACAATTTTATGGTGCTTTAGGAGGATGCAAATTCAGCATTGCTTCAAGTAATATAGAAGCAGGACACACACCCTTTGAGCTTGAGAATCTTTCCTGTAACCCATTTCAGTTGGAATTCATGTGCCCTCCACCCCTCACCACAGGCTTGCCTCCTACTCTGCTGCCTGCAGACCACTGCTGCTGCTGGAAGTGGGACCACCACGGCAGCGGCAGGCATGAGAAGAAAAATATTCTTCCAAATTAAGATTTAAAAAGTAGGAGCAACTCATGCTTAGGGGCAACCTATGATTCTTACTTCATCAGCATCAGAAATGCAACACTGCTCTTAGACAGCAAAGTCCAAAGTTAAGCAGGAGGACTTAGCACTCCTAATTTTTATCTCCAAGTTAGAATGATAGCTGTAATTGGATCAGCAGAACAGCTTACTGTCTTGTGCTAAGCTACCCTAGTGCAGGAGGAGACCCTAATTAATAGCTGGCATGGTGGTTTGCCAAGCTGTCCAGCAATGTAACTGCGCTTCCCCCTCTTCATGTGAACCAGCATTCAGTTCCCAGCACCCTTCCCCAGACTGCTGCACAGCGAGTCTGTGGGTGGATATGGCAGACTCAGTCTGAGTTAAAATTAACTTGTCTTGTTAGGAGTACAAAACTGCTTTGGAAGGCTGAACTTAATCCTGAATGAAGAAAGAACTATTGGTATTGACATCAAAATTACATGATACCAGAAGCCTTAAGGAGAGAGCAAAGGATGAGTGCAAGCAGATGCCCAGGAACACACAGGTGCTACCTTCTGAAATGGACAGCTCGGCCAGTTTGTGTGGCAACTCTGAGGTCCCAGCACCACCAGGAGAGCCCAGGATGTCAGGTAAGGCATTCCGGCGGCCTGCCCTGCCCGATGCTGCAAAGTCTGTCACCACGGGCTCCACATCAGTCATTGCGGACTCTTTTCCTCATAGCAACATCTGCAGGTAGAACAAACAGAAGAAAACAGCTGTAGCCTGGAAACAGAACATTAAACAGGTCCGCTCCTTCAGTCCTGATGCTAATCACCGGCTCAACACAACAGCCATGGGCTTTGTTTGCCCCAGTGGGTCTTTCTTAGTAAAGCCACTTACTTCAATGCTGGGTGCTAAAGCCTTAGAAAAGAACTTAGAAAAGAATCTCTATGCATTTCCTCATGTTGCCATTTGAACACCTGAGGAGCACAAGGAGCAGTTCGGTACCTATGGGAAACCTGTTGATAAGGTCAGCAACAGACCATTCTGCCAGCCACTTGTGTGGCTTCTTATGACCTGAGCACTGCTTTTAAGTGGTTTTTGCCACACTGCCATGGGGAAGGGAACTGAAACTCTGTTTAGTCATACTGTCTCCATGAACCATCAGGTTTTCTTTATTAGGAATCTTGTTTGGACTCTTATTTAGGATGTTGTTACAACAAATTCCTTTCACAGGGAGTAAATTGTATAAAAAGACCTACCAACAAACTAAAACTAAAAATCCACATAAAATTTCTTTAGCCTGCAAACACCAAACCACTTGCTTTCCTCTGCTCCTACAGAAATAACTAGTTTGGTTTAACTTCAGCTCATGCATGTGCCATTTCTGAATAAATAACTGAATCCTGTGCTTCACAGAACCACCAGTGCTCTGTTTCCTCAAAGCTCATGGGATTGAATGTGAAAATTCCTGCTGACCAAAGTGGGCTTTGGTTCAGGCACAGACGTGTGTGAAGGATCACACCTCAGGGCAGCAGCTTAAGTGAGAGCACTTGGAGCAGAAGGCAGACACTTCATTGCATGTAGCATGCAAAGACAGTTTGTGAAAACTTCCATTACCCACTGTTTTATTAAGAATCACAAAAAGCTATAATACCAGAATTGGACATCATAATTTCCATTAATTAACAGAGTAATTCCTAATTATTTACCATTAATTGTTCAATTAAAAACAATACTTGCTCAATATGAGTGCAGTTCTGTGTACAGTGCAACATGAACGTTGTCTCTTTGTGTAGCTATGGTGTTATGGTTTTGTGATTTTTTTTGTTGTCGGTATTCCACATCATTACATCATGTAAGGTACGGGCAGTTAAAGGGTTAATTCCCCGGTTACTGTAAACTGCCTTTTTTGGTGTG
>NC_034411.1:60997508-61050933 GCF_002078875.1 Numida meleagris
TTTTTTCTTTCCTTCCTCTTTTCTCGTTTTTTTTTTCTTTTTGGGCCTGTCCCCCCCTTGTCACGGACGCAGACCCTTAGACAATACCGTGACATATGGTCAGCACGTTATGTAGGAAAGTATACAGATGGGGTTGGAGACCCATTTGATGGAAGACTACCAGCTTTTGATTGATGTATTTAGAATAAGAATTAGATAAGCAAAGTCCCATTTTTACTGTTCTTCATATAAGAAACAGAGCATCATAATCACCATTCTAAATTTCTGCTAGGGTTGGGAATTATTGGTACTCTCCTTTCATGGACAGGAAAACTGAGACAGATGTCTAAATCAAACATAACCTGTTCTGATGTGCAGGAAGGGAGGGGCAGCACTTGGATTTACCAATGCGGCCTTTGTGTATCCACACAAAAGAGCGTTTTCCTTTTCTCCTTCAAACTTCCTTTCATGTGTGATACTCCAACTGCAAGAATAAATATTCTTAACTATCTCTGTATCTCTGAATACTCTGTAATAAAAGAGATGAATCCTCCTTGGCAAGAAATGATGGCATGAGTAAAATCTGCACATCTGAACGATGACTTGAACTAGCAAATAAACCACTTTCTTTAAATGAAGTCAGTGATTAAAGGTTCTGACCTTGAGATTTGGAAGTTCCCATCTTATGTAAAAACAGTCAGATCAAGTCCAAATGAATCCTTTCCATAAGTAGCAAAAATATAGAAACAATACAAAAATGTGAGCACCCTATGTTGAGAAAATATACAAGATATATGTGTCACAATTTTGATTTAGACACAGCATTATATTGTGTATTCATTAAAATGGATGAGCTTGACACTTTACAAGAAATATCAAAATAAGGAGAATGAATCCAAATTCACAGTCTCAGGCTTTTTTTTTTTTTTTTGTGGTTGTTCATATTAACTTAACTGTAGGCGTCCAAAATATATTTCTCCACAGTCTCAAGTAAAGAGACTGTAAATAACACTTCAGAACAGAAAACATTCAGCATCTTCCTTTGCTGGATAAAGCTGTTAAACTTTGTTCCCAATGACAAAATACCAATGTGGCCACAGTGCTTGTACATTCAGTTCAGGCCATGCAGTTGGTAGGATAACATGGTTCTGAGCTGACTGCTACTCATTTAAAAACCTACAGACTGACATTAGCGTTAAAACACAGCAAAGATGTTCTCAAGCCTGTCTTGTTCTTTTTTTTTTCCCTTTTTTCTCCATTTTCCCTCCAGCCTCTCTTTTTCTCCCTGATGTAATCTCCCTTCAGTGCATAACACAAGGCAACGCCAAAGATGATGAAGGACACAGTCTGACTTGCTTCCACGTACGTGAATTTTGATTTATGTACTTGATTTAAAAAGCACGCAGAGACAAATCTTGGAACATCTGTTGGGCAGAAAATGAGCCTGTCATTATCTGTCAGGCTGGTGGGCATAATTCAAATGTAGCTATCTAAAAATAATAAAAGTATACTGTCTTCTGAGTAACAGTTACCATTAAAAGTGAAGGTTTCACCTTCACTTTTTTTATACCAAACTTCTGGTATCAGAGATGAGGAGAAGGCTGAGTTCAAATGCTAAGGGCTACTCACTGAGCTAGCACACTTCCAGTTTGGACAGGAAAAGACTGAACACAGGACATTGTCCAAGTATATTTCAAAGATGAGAGACTACTCCAGCAGGCTTATAATTGATGATATAAAAAACATCAGTCCATTTATATTCATATAAATCAAAACATAACTCCACCTTCAAACGTTCAACAGACCATATTCAAAATAGCTTTGTACTGTACTAGAGCCAAATGCCATTTCTTTCTTCAATGTTCTAAGAAATTTGTTCAGTTTCATGCTGTTGCTGTCTCATGATAGTTTAGCTCCTCTACTCTTCATCTGCTTCTAGCTTTAATTTTTTTAATATTTCCCTCACGAAGTAACGACCTTTTTGAGGCAGGCATCTTCTTACATGTGTTATGTGTAGCACTTTTCATGCTTCCTCACAGGGTAAATAATAATCACAGTGTGCAAGGCAGCAATTTTCCCAGTGCCATTCCTCCTGCTGGCAACATCTCCTGCAGCTTCACTGCACTCATTTTTCTGTACTCTTACCCAAAATAAAGATACACATATCTTGCCAATGCCAGCATGCAGTTGCCTCTCTCAGCTTCTAAATTATTGTCGTGTTCCTCCGATGTCACCACTCAGAGCGCTAATGGCACACAGTTGTAAAAGAAGAGTGACAGATGGCTGGAGCAAAAGATTGCCTGCTTCCCCGCCTCTCTTATTTTACCACAGCAAGACCCAGGTAGTCCAGCCACAGAAAGGCACTGAGTGCGATATGAGTCACACAGGGAAGGAGGCTGTTTGCAGAGGGTAAACAGGAGGAAGGCAGGTGGACTCCCAAAAAAGCTCTCCTAGAGCTTTTTTAAACTAGAGACCAAGGGCTTTGACTGTCATGATAAATTACAAAAAGTATCCCAACAAGTATTCTATCAGTACTCCATGGCACCAGATTAACTTTGCTTGTTATTACTGGGCCATGACACCATGACACCTGGGTTTTCAGGAGTACTGAGTTAACTTTATCCAAGAGCCCTCCAAAATGCCTGCAGGACCACACAGCTGCACAGCTGACCACTCCGGTGTACAAGGGGGTAGGAAGAGGTCTGCTCGTGCAAACTGGTTACCAACAGAAGGAAAATTTGATTAGTAAATCTATCAGACATTCAAGTAGGTGTCCTCAAAGAAAACTACCAGCATGTTTTTGTCTATGTGAGACAGTTAGCTAATCTTTGAGTATTCCTTTGTCAGCAGTATCACCAGTCTCTTGAGGGGCAAGTCACAGAAGCTCATGAGAATTTGTTTAAATAAACGACAAAGGGATAGAACAAATACTTCCCCTGAAACAAGTCGTGTTGAGGATCAAGGGAAAAGTGTTTTACAATGCTCAGTTGTAACAGGTGCTATGATCCACCTTAAATGTCAGTGCTGTCTCTTCCTCATCCTCTCTGCTAGGAAGCAGATAAATCACCATGATCTTTTCACTGTCTTACACAGATTGAAAATACTGGGTTTGTTCTCCCTAGAAGGACAAACTGTTCTTCAGGAAATGTCAAAATGTTCATGACACTGGTGTTGCTGGAGCTCTGCACAAGCGGCTTAATGACCAAACACATAATTCCTTGCCACTCAGACACACTTCTCTCCTTTTGGAAACTTTTCTGTTGGGTCTCTGTCTTTGTCTGCAGTATCAAACAGAATGGTGCACTTCCCAAACATTGTTCCTTTTGAATGACCATTACTGAGAACAGTCTGAAAAACATGAAAACCTCTCAGAAGCACCTGAAAAGCACAGTAGCCGTGTAATACTGCTAGAGCTGGATTGATCAATTTTATGTCTTGATGGTCTCATGCTGAAAGATGCATTTCAGTGTCCTGTGTTGATATTTTTGCTTTACTTTTACGAAGTAAGAGTGTTCTTCAAACACCTTTTCCCTTAAGGACTGTAGGTCCGAAAGTATTTCAGTAAGGAGAACAGAAAACTTAATAGAATGAAGTACTTCTCACTGTACAACTCAAATGAAAACCACTTGCTATGCAATTGCCATGCTTTCACATCCTCTTCTGCTGCTGCTGCATCCTGGCAGCTTTGCTGCTTTTCTCAAAGATGTCAGAATAAGAATGTTCTCATGCATGCTAATGTAATCCTCACGCTTAATGCTGAAGTAGTACTGGGCCAAAGAAAGGGAAAAAAATTAGGAACAGTCACGATTTTATTGAAAACAGCCCAGAGATTAAGGCAATGACTAACAGTAGCCTGCACACTTGCATAACAATATTTGGGAGAAGATCTCTGTTTCATGTTTTTTCCCACCAATCAAATTTATAACGCACATGTATGCCTAGTGCTAGGAGACCACGCACATCTCTATCAAAAACAGAAATCTTTACTCTGTTTTGGGCTTACAGATTTCTTAAATGGCAAGGTGAAAAAAAATATAGGTAAGTACACAACAGTTAAAAATGCAGCACTCAGGCAAAGAAGTAAATTCTTTAGCTTTTCAATTTTTTGCAAAACAGAATAAGGAATAGGGGGGAACGGGTCATGATACTGACAACCTAATCAAAAGTTATCTGCACCAAGTAATAGATGAAGTGACATTAGTTGAAGGCAGTCAATACCAAGAGAGCCTGGTAGCCTCGTTTTGTTGCTATCATCATGCATGCACCATACTTTTCCTCCATACTCTCCCATCATTTTGTTCCTCTGTCTTTGAGCTATGAATTTTTTGAGGGAGAATCCAAGGAACTTTTCTGTCTGCTTTGACAGCTGTGGCCCCAGAGTCCCAGGGACAGTTCCTGAAGCACACACAAATGCATAGCTATATAAGCCAGCACTCACGTATACGTCAGTAGTGTATTCTTTATGAGAGTCAGTGAGTGATTTGGTTCTCTACTTGCTTTCCCTGTGGAAGAAAACTGCTTCAGCAAAGCCACTCAGAGTAGCTGAAGCAGCACAGAGAACAAAAGGCAGGAGCACAGGGATGGCAGAGAAATAGGAGACTGTAGCTGTGCTTGTACACTGGGAGAGGCAAACCAAAGAGACAAGAAAGGAGAACTCTGAAAAATTACCAAAGAGGGATAAAATCATGTAACGAGGAGCTCATCTGGGTGGCAAGTGGGATGTAGGCAGGGAGGCAGAGAGGTACAGTAACATCTGGGGAGGTTTTCAGGAGATCAGCTCCATTGGAGGATGTACACAGCCAGCAGAGCCTACAGATTAGCAGCAAACTAGCTAGGTAGCAGTAAAGAAGGCATTTATTTGCTTAAAAGATTATATGTGCAATTATCCCAATATGCCCACATATAGAAAACCTGAAGAGCCTGCACAAGAAAGAAGAGTTTACTTCACTGCAGATTTCTAAATTTTATTTTGAGGAGCATAAATTATTTTGTTAACACAGCATGTATATAACACCTTGTTAACTGATGATGTAGTAGTATTGGTGATGACCTCCACCAACTGATTTTGTGTGAACTCCTTAAAAGAATGAGTAGTTGCAAGGTGAGCTTCTGCAGCAGCTCCCTAGTGTAGGGACTATCCCTAGTAGGGAGTAGGGATAAAAGTCCCGGTCTACTCCATGTTCAGACTTCCAGAGGGACTGTGGGAAGCAGAAGCAGGTTTGGAGAAAAAGCTGTCTTGCTTTTATGAAACTCAGTGCTTCTCTCCGGCTAGGTATTAGATAGTGAGCAAGGAATAGTGTGTGAATAGCAGCAGGCACCTGGCTAAGTCCCTAGGCTTTTAAACATGGAACAATTTCAATTAAAAAGCAAATACAAGCTCTCAGAAGCATTTTATCATTTTATTTATGCAAATGAAAGCTGACATTTGGCTTTATTATCTTTGTCACGGTTAGGTAACATTTCATAATTATATTTAAAAACATATTCATCATTATCTATTTGTATGATTCTTCTTCCTTTGAACCTACAAGCTGTACTTTTGAATGACAACAAATATTTGAAGTACTGACTTACTTGGTTTATGAGCATTTCATAAAACTATGTAAGGCTATGTTTTGTCCTCTGTTACTGCAGTGAAACTCAGGGAAATTCCAATAAACAGATCTACACAGACTTAAAAGACAGACTTAAAGCACTTTCTCATACAGCACTAGACACAACCTCAGATTGAACTGGATTGTACCTGTAAAACAATGCACCCTATGTATGTCCGGACTTCTTCCCTTTTCAGGGTCAAATGCACCTCACTGATGTGGAAACACTTTTTTTTCTTTTATTTTGCAACTGCATCCCGTTATGATTCTTTGCCTAAAGATAGGAGAGGATACTCTTTCTTGGGATGCTGTGTACGGTTCATGCCTGCTGGACATTTTGGAAGAGCTGAAGTGTACTGAAATCTAAGCACCAACTTGTCTCCTTAAGCTGGAGTAAAACTCCTATTTTAGTTTTTCTTTTTTTCTGCATTCTAACTTCATAGTGCCAAACATACACAAGGAGAAGTCACTGTTTCCAGACCAACAATGTCACTATTTCCAGACCAAAAATTACTCGTAGCATTTTTTTTTCTAAAGGAAAAAATGAAAAACCAGAAGGGAAATTTACCATTTCATTGCTAATTGCTCATACAGGTCTGAATACAGAATTTAAAGCCAAGCCAGCTTAACCCTCAACTCCTTATTGGGCAATCAAAGTACTAATGTACTACTGAAGTACCAAAAGCTAATTTTATTTTCTTTAACAGCAAACTGCAACAAAACCTGCTTGTTATTTTACATGATGGAGTTTCTAAATCTGACACTGATCAAGTTTTTATTATTTGACTAGCTTCTTTAAAAACCAGATTGTGAGGCAAAGCTGTTGACAACTTCAGATAATTCACTAGTGCTTATTGTTTATGCTAGCACCTACTCAACTCTATTCACGAAGAGTAAATATCAGTTCAATAGCTGTTCGGATGTTTGAGTGAAATGTTGGGGTGATGGCTACAAGACATGGTTCTCAGGGTTTCCACCAGCTCAAGTTCTTTGGTTTCACCATAAAGCCCTGCATAACTATTTTCCCTACAGTTTATTCTGTCTCTCACTTGCTGCTTCTGCCCACAAATGACCTGGGTTTCCTGACATATTCTTCTAGCTCACCCATGAATGCTTCTGGGAATCCAAACTGGAATACTTCATTTGGCATTCTTCAGTGGATAGGATGTTGGAAAGCAAAATGTGTTTGCTCAACTCAAGCAATGTTTAGTTAGGTAATAAAATATTATTTTATTAGCTCAATGCAAGTAAAAGGTCTTTGACTTTATAAATATAAGTGTGCTATTTTAGGATAATTCTATAACGCCATCTCACTTTGAAGGAGAGCTGGTATATCCAAAAGTTTTTCCAAAGACACTTACCTAACTAATAAAAGATATTTTCTCTCCCCCAAAAACTTTGTCTCAACCACATCCTTAGGCCACCATGGATGCTGGAAATAAAATCACTTTGGTTCAGTCTGCCCTCAGAAGAAGATGAGCCAATGGAAGCTGCTGTGTTTTTCACACTAATCTGAGGGCTTCCAAGAGAGCCCTGGCAGAAAACAATCACTTGATAGGTGAAGTCGAACATAAACAGAACAGAGCTAACTCTGACCTGCAAGTCATCCTGATGCACTGAAGCCTCCCACTGTTCAACAACCCAAAGGCTTTAAGATTCACAGAGATGAAAAGTCAATAAGATGTAAGGCTACATTTTGAGAATTTCTGTTATACTGCATTTCTGCATTCTCTTCTAAAATAGAATTTTAAATCTGGATCCTCATTTCCACATCTTTCCTTTGCTATGTATGTTGCATTTATATTTTCTTTATGCTTTAGCATATATTTTACTTCATATACAATATTTCTTTAGTATCAAATGAATATTTTTTCATTTTAATTTCACTTTACAGCATATATCATGTTTAATAAAATTTGACTCAGGTCATAACCTCTACAGCATACCTATTCAATCTTGGTAGTAGTCCTGTTACTTGATTTCAATGAAATTACAGATAGAAAACATCTGTTTCATCCTATGGTGACTCACCAAGAAAATAGACCAACTTCTGAGAAATATTTCGCCTTTAGCTTTATCACTGAAGTTATGTGATTTAGCCTCACCTCGAGCACTGGGTGCAGGTTTGGGTGCCACAACATAAGAAGGACATAAAACTATCAGAGAGTGTCCAAAGGAGGACTATGAAGGACTATGAAGATTGAGAAGGGTCTGGTGGGGAAGATGTATGAAAAGCGTCTGAGATCCCGTGGTTTGCTCAGACCAGAGTGCGCTGAGGGGAGGCCTCATGGTGGCCTGCAGCTTCTCATAGGGAGCGGAGGGGCAGCACTGAGCTCTGCTCTCTGTTGACAGCGACAGGGCCCGAGGGAACGGCATGGAGCTGTGCCAGGGGAGGGTCAGGGTGTGGGCTAGGGAAAGGCTCTTCACCAGAAGGTGGTCAGGCACTGGAACAGGCTGCACAGGGCAGTAAGCACAGCCCCAGGTGCTGGGGTTCACGGAGGGTTCAGACATAGGGTTTGAATTTCAGGCAGTCCTGCGTGGAGCCTGTGTTGGACTCAATGATCCTTGTGGTCCATTCCAACACTGTATGTTCTACGATTCTAAGAGAATGAAGTAGGAATATGCTCTCTAACACTCAACAAAAGATCACTGGGTCGGATTTGTCCAACTCTGGTTTGAGGAGACAACAGTCATCTCCAGTGGATTAGACACCTGCCTGTACACCCCCTTGGTGATTTGTTGGCACTAAGATGTCTGTGGTCGACGTAATGGTCAGAGACTTCAGGGAACTATGTGTGCACACAGGCACGGAAACTCAAAATGAGGCAAGTCTCAGATTTACTCATCTGTGAGAAAATTTTGAGACTGGGGTAAAAGCTTGCCCAAGTCTTCCACAGAATGGTGGCACAAAAATTTGATAGCATCTTGTCCCTAAATTTCCTGGGAATAAACCAGCTACAGCCTGCTGCACTGAATAACACTGCTGAAATTGAATTTCAAATTAATGAAAAAACCCAAAAGCCCTGAAACCACAATTTCTTGAGGACTAATGATGGAAACAAGCAGGCTGTATGATTAGACACAGTACACACTAAGAACTTTTTCCTTGCAACTTGGATTTATTTTATGCTCAGGTGAAGGGTTTACTGTAGCACTCTACTTGCTCTTGCTCCTGCCTTCCTATTTTTAGATGGTTCCATTTTTTTCTTCTGCAGCTCTCCTGGAAGCGATCACAGCTATTTACAAACTCCCTGACTTTTATGCTATTTCAGAGTGTCTATTTTCCCTAAGAGAATTGGCCAAATAGGTGAAATTCATACTAGTTATAAGGCTAAACAAGTCAGTGGAATTACACCTGGGGTTCATTTGGTTTAATACTTTAGCCTTTCAATATACTTCCATTTTATGAAAGTATGAATCATCTCTATTACCCTCCAATGCCCTTACTCTAGGACATTAAACAGCGTTACTGTCTTAGAGCTTCTCAGTTACAGAGTAGCTCAGTAAAACAGACATATTTTGATCAAAACCCCAGTAAAATATACTTAAGGAAATGGTTTTATGGTCTCCCTGAGATTATTCAGCAGTTGAGGCGAATTACGGTCTCTTTAAAAAAGCAAGCTATAAAACCAAATCTATCCCACCTAACATTATGGTCTGTTGTTCAAGAATGAACAACAAACTGCCATTTCCAAGGCATGTACTGAGGCGACAGTCAGAAAATTTCCACACGACTGATTTAATATATTTTAAATTAATTCAATTAAAAATACCTCTAATCAAGACAGATCACTTTCAAACAGTCTTTTCCATTTTGGTAATTATCCTTTAGTAAACATACCTTACTATTGAAACACCTGGGTAAAGAGCTTTAAATAAGAACCAAGCAAAAACACTTTTTATGTCCCAAATAATAATGAGGCTGTGAAAACAGACAATGCAAACAGGACACTTAAAAGTTTGCAGGGGGAAAATAAAAAAAAGTGTGCTTTTATAAAGTAATTGAATCAAGCGTGGCTAGATCCGTAAGCTATTTTTAGCTGGAATGCAACCAAGCACGGAATTTTTATTTAACTTTCTTAATCTGCATGGGCTACTGATGCCTAAGGAAAGATGGAGGGATGGAAACTAAAACATACAAAAGACACCAAGTCTTCTTCCTGTCTTTCATATAAATAACTTTAGTTTGCAGGCCTGCATAGTAGTTCATCTGAACATTTTACTTTTAAAAGTTTAACCATCAGCTTTCTTTTTCCTTTGGCCTCCTTATTTTTAATTTAATACTTTTGTCTGCTATATTCTGAGTGAGAAATGGCTTTAATTTTGACAGATCAGACCAGAGCTCTTCTCCCACAAGCAACAGCAAAAGGAACAAGCAAGACCAGTCTGAGAAAGATTTTTTCACTCATTTTTCTTCAGAGCAGAATTGGGTAGGATTTCCTACTGAGAGAGAGGGAGTTAAACAGGAAGCACTGTCTGTGATCAACTGGAAAGCTGAACAATGAGTGCCCGAGAGAACCAAATTCCAGTTGGCTACAGATTACTTTTCAGCGCTGACATTTTGTAGCCCTAAGGCTTTACGTTAATCTGGAATACCACCCTCACGAGCTACTAGGAAGATTTTGCAGCATCCACAGCAACTGGCCTGTGTGCATATGTATGTAACATGTTGTGTGAGATCAGAAACAAAAATTTCCCATCCCCTAAGCTAATGACCTCTTCTAAAATTTCTATGCGCTCTGAACATTTCCTTTTTTATCTCTGCCAGCCTAATCATATTACAGCATGACACCTGGCAGGGTAAATTAATCTTTTATTTTTTTTCCAAGCAAATCCCACAGAATTGGATTTTCCCCAATTTTGTCTTATTAAGCAGGCAGGGAGAGAAGAAGGAAAATAGATAGGCATTATCACTGAGCAAAATTTATGTTTCTAGACAGATTTAAACCAACACAAACACAATCTTGGAGGACACATTCTACAAAGATGCATTTTTCCCAAAAACAAAGAATCATAATTGCATTGCTTGATGGAAGATCCAGGGGAGTTTTGTTTGCAGAAATATGGAGTTATGGTTTTCAAAACAAAACCCTAGAAATTATAATAACTGTGTTAGCATAACTGGGGCTCTGTTTAATATTGTTCTAGCACTCCAAACATTTACTTCTTGTTTTGCCTACTGGCATTTACTTCTCCATTAAGACTTGCATTTTTGAAGTCAAAAATAAGAAAGATGCTTGCTATGCTTTCCTGTTCATTGTATATTCTTAGAGACAGTGGATTCTGTTTTTCTAAACTCCAGTCAACACTGGAGATTAGTAGAGCTCTAAACTTTCAAGTGAATCTGAGTGGAGAATTGCGGATGATGTGATTTCAGTCCACTGTTTTTTCTCAGATGATCAACAAATGTTCTGGAAGATACAAAAGGCTACAGAGGGACCACAGGACACACTTTTCTCTGATTTTTCTTTGCCATATTTTTATGGCCACTTTAAAGTAAGCAGTTACAAGGTTTATGTTTATTTTATTCATGAGGTTTTCTTTTAAAAAAGAAGAAGAAGAAATAATTCAGATTTTTCTTAGTAGTAAATTTTTACTGAACAGCCCTGTATGCTGCACTCATTTTGAAATCATTGGTAATATTCTGTTCCTTGTAATATCAATCAAAACGTATCTGTTCAGCAAAACAGAGGTTTAGGAGAGAGCTGCTAAAAAAGAAATCTCTGCAGATATCTCCCCACAAAAGACTTCCTCATTCATTTTGAGGGATTAAAAAAAAAAAAAAGGCAGGAATTTTTCCTACCTTGGAAGTCGTAGCAATCATCCCAAACTTTAAAGTCCCTGGAATTCACAAGGACCGTGTGGAGACCCAACAGGACAGGTCCAAGCCAAGAAGCACTCTGTGTTCAGCTCAGTTACTTGTGGCCAGTGCCCCATCTCAAGCTCCTCCTGGCTACAGGGCACTCCAAAAACCTGGCAGTGATACAGGTCTCTCAAGAGGACAGCCCTGACAGTCTGTGTGTGAAGGGCTGCATAAACAGAGCCCCAGCTCTGCTTGATGAATAACTCTTCCTCTCTGAAGGAGGAAGAAATACACTCACAATAAAATTGAACCCACTTCTGCACTTCTCAGGAGAGAACTCTGTAAAGCACTGACACTCACAGGCAAAGAATGAAATTTGAATGTAAATCTGGAGGCTTTTTTTTTTTTCTAATCTAACCACATTCATTATTCCAAAGAAGATTCTTACTCTACTGTTTGAATGGAAGGCCCAGAAAGACAAAGAAAGCTTTGTTGCATGTATGTAAAAGCTAAGCAAGAAGGAAAACACCAGCAAGGTTAAGAACTTTTAAGAGTTCTTTTTCTGTTTGCCTAACTTGTTCAAAGCAACGTGGAGACATGCACAGACCTTTGACTAAAGCTCATTAGAAACAGTGGACACTTATGAAACCTCATAAAATAAGTGTTCTTTGCTTGTTTGGTTTGTTTTTATTTTGTTTATCGTTGCTTGTTTTATAAAATCCCCTACAAGAGGAAGAGAATGTAAGTGGCAGAATATAGCAGATGAGAGCATAAGAAAAGACTACTCCCAGGACAGCAAAAAGGGCTGAGTATCAGAGGAACAACTAGAACATGATCTCAATGTCTGACTTTCAACTGACTACAGCTTTCCAAGGGAAGGATGAATTATTGCCAAGAGGGAAAGAAAACTTGAACACCTTTCAAATAAGTAAAGAACACGTCCACATACTGGAGGAGCATATGCCTTGCACGTAGGCTTTAAATGTTCAGCATTTCCATTTAGGACATATATGGTAGGAAAATCAGCTTTCTACACTCAGTCCTTAACAACAGTGTTTTAGAATGAATTCTCCATCCTCTGGTAAAAGAGTGAAAATCTCTCTCTGCACAAGCTGTGCTGCTACATTCACTCCAAAGGTAGTAATTACTGCCTAGATGCTACATAGGAAAGCAAGCTGTGTCTATTCAATGGCATCCCACTCTCAGAAGTGATAATTCAGAAGCTGTCAATAGCCAGTCAAGACGACACCGTAGCATAAAAATTGCTTTCACGCTTATGAGATAAACAATACTTTCCCACCCAATTTGCAGCAAATGTCTACCACAACAGATATTTCAGTGTCTACACACTGTTTCACAGCAGTCAAAAAACCTACCTGGAAATAACCACATGGCTTTATTTTCTATTCGCTATCAGCAGATTTGTGTGGAGAATTGACTGGCCTGCAGGGAAGAGAGTCAGATAGAAAGGTCAGTTGGCCACTCTTGTCCCCTGAAATGCCAAGTACATTAAAGTTCATGCCTTCAGCCCCACAACATGATTGTTCTGGAAGATGGGCTGGGCACAAGCTAGCAAGAGGAGAAAGCCATTGGTGGAGCTGTGAGTGACCTCAGCAGAGAGCATCCAGACAATAAGGACAGCTTGGCTTCCAGCATCTCCTGAAAAATAACCTGCCAGCACACAGCTACCAGAGAAGCAGACTGTCACTGGAAAAGCCTTCTTGCTTTTAAAAATCTGGAAGGCTGAAACAACTTGAAGCTATACAAATAATAATAAAAGCTCTTCTTTGCAGAGTATGTCAGCAAGAAAAAAACAAGAAAAGGAACACTGAGGAAAAATGAACTTCTCAATCAAGGAAATGACTCAACCACTTATACAAAGACATTTTCCAAGGGTCAGATACCCACAGCTGGGAAACTGAGGGAAAGATGGGGTTTTATTTACTGCTGGGTAGGTTTCTTCTGACACAGGACCCAAGCTGAGCCAAACTCTATTGCTGTAAATCTAGGGAAATGTACCACTCATCACCTCACTGTGCTCATATCCACACTTCGGTCTCCATCAATGTTCAGTAAGTGTCGATGAATGTTAATAGGTGCCATTTTTTCCATATGGAGAAATTCAATGACACACCTTTGCTTAATAGGCACTTCCGGGTCAGATACCATTCTGCTAGACTGCCCCTCTGCTGCCATCTGTCACACGGCAGCAAAATGTAATGAAATATTGGCGGGAAGGTTCAACCTCTACTTCCATATCACCAACATCTGCCTCCAAAATTGTGGGCCAACAAAATATAATAGAAGGCATTACTTGCGGAGCAGCCGTCATACATCAAGGCAACTGAGATCAGGGTCATCCCATAAAATGTTCACATGAGCCAATTATTTAGTTACTAAAGGGAAAAGGGCTCATATAAAATGGTGTATTTGAGTAGATGTCAGTGGAATCAGGAAGTAAGTTAGCAGAAATAGAAATCAGTTTGCATAGATTTACATTCCTTTTTTGCACCTTATCACCATAGTCGACATTACTTCCTGAAGCTCTCTACAAACCCCATACAAATCCCTGACCTTCTGCAGGTGCTAGTCATAAAAAACAACTCTCCAGAAAGTTACTAGAATAGTAGTATGAAGATCAGCATTTTTGAAGTAGATATGAGTTCGTTATGGAGATTACTGTATTTCAGAATGATGCAGAATCAGTTGTATCACTTCTTGACCTCCACCTCAACATTTTTGTAACAGTAATTGCTACCATAAAAAAAACAAACATTTACATGAAAAACTGCAGCCTTTCCTGCAGCCTTTAGCACTTTTAAAATTAGTTTTCGTCTTGTGTTTGTCAATTATGCCTATTTTATTGGCTTTGCTCAATTTAGCATAACCGAGAAAAGTTCAGTAACATAAGTTAAGTTCAGTAACATAACCATCCTTGGCCACACACAAGATATACTTTGTTTATTTTACAAATATAGTTTCAAGTCAAAGGAAGAATCAGTTTCTACTTAAGAAACAGGATCTGATGGTAAAACATTCTTTCATTCCAGATCTGTTTTTTTACCTGAATACTGAAGATTGTGTTTTTACCTCAGTTGCTGTATTACAGGACAGACAGTGGGTACAGTCAGTGCTCTGAGCCACACCCTCAGCCTGAAATGCTTTCTTTGCATACATGCCCTTTCTGATTTGACATTTCATTTGTTGATTTTAGTTTTGTAGTTACCTAAGTTCTGAGGAGAGGAAGAAGACAACATGCACACATAAAAGGTCTGTTGATGGGTTCTCTCTGTTCTATTCTGAAGTTCAAAAGCATACATATGCTACACCTTTGAAGCTCTCCAGGGTTTTCACCAGCTGAAGGATAGATTTTTTTCTGAACTGTAGCTGCAGCTTCTGAAACTGTGACTCAGCAACATAACTTTTGGCAAGTGGCTTGGTGCAGTATAAGCTATTCTTCATCTAACAGCTTCCTCACAAGTAGCTCTAATTAAAGTTCATTCATTACATATGTAAGGACAGATTATTTGCTGTAAACTTGGATAAACGTCACTGGTCTTGCAGTGCTCAGAGTAACTAGAATCTCCCACGCAACATGATGTTTGGGCTGTGGAAAGTCTATTCTGGCATATCATCATTTATTAAGAAAGAATTCTGCATTTCCATTTCAATAAATTTATTTTCCAAATCATACTGCTCAGACTTTTCCTCACTGACTTTTTTTTACAGTAAGAAGTTCTACTTATTATTTTTTAAACAGTTGAAGAAAGTTTTCTCAACTTACATTCAGTACACTTGAGCTCAGTAAAGTCTGAACTACTTAGTATATACCAAACAAGCTATTCTTTACAAAATCTTTAAAGAAATTAAAGTTAGAGCATGAGATACGATATTTATGTCCAGAATGTCCATAGTTTTATAAATCAAATGCTTACCTATGCATACAAGGGCCATTTCAGGTTATTTAGCATTTATTTTGTATTGTTAGCTATGGATACCACTGTAGATACACAGCTTCTACACTGATGTCTGAGAACATACAATCATCTAAATTATTTTTCCACCTAATGCTGTTGCAATGGCTGTTAAAGTAAGGTGACTATGGATGAAAAGAAACTGCTCTAAATTTGACTGGATATGGAACTGTTCAGGCTCATACTACAGCTTATGAGAAAAAAAATTTCTCTAAAGTGAATGAAGATGGAGTATATTGAATAAATTGAGTAATTTACATGTTAGCAACCATATACAAAATTAAGCTTTTTGTGGATTGTCACTATGAAGGCCAGTGCTGTCCCTGGACCTCATCATGCCTCATTTCTTGCTCTACAAACTACAGTTCTTCAGAACATCTGAGACTGGATTCTTCATCCTTTTCCAGCGTGCTCACTTCAGATGGGTGCCACTCTACGTTCACTTGAGGAATCAGCCCTGCAAGGCAGAAAAAATCCAAACCATGGAAGGAGATGTCAAAGCACCAATGAGACTGATGCTTCAGAAAACTGCTTCAATCTGCAAATCTCAAATATGAAGAGAGAGCCACCCAGAACTAGCCAATAGATAATACCTGGGAGAAGGGCATGCCTGGAGATTCTACCCACTGCAGACTAGGTTTTGCTCTGGGCTTCTAGGAAGTACCTCTATCTACTCACCAGCAAGTTAATCAGATGAAGAAATAATCACCTCTGCAATGACTCACCTCCCTCTTGAGAAGAGGTTGAGAGAGCTGGGTCTGTTCAGCATGGAGAAGAGAAGGGGCTGGGGAGATCTCATAGTGGCCTTTCAGTATCTAAAGAGGGGCTGTGAGAAGGAAGGGGACAGATTTCTTAGCAGGGTCTGTGGTGATAGGACAAGGGGAAATGATTTCAAACTAAAATAGGGGAGATTTAGATTGGATATAGAAGAAAAGTTTTTTTTACAATAAGGGTGGTGAAGCACTGCAGCAGGTTGCCCAGAGATGTGATAGATGCCCCATCCCTGGAGACGTTCAAGGTCAGGCTGGATGGGGCTCTGAGCAGTCTGATCTAGCTGTAGGTGTCCCTGTCCACTGCAGGGGAGTTGGACTAGGTGACCTTTAAGGGTCTCTTCCAGCTCAAAAGATTCTGTGATTCCTTCAAATCACCAAGCAGGACTCAATCCTCATTTTGAAAATGTGCCCAGAAGAGCATATCTAGAGTTTTTAAGGAAAACTGCCTTTAGCTTCTGTCTCCTAGGTGAATGCTTTGATCACTAGGGAAAAGGTTAAGCTCATCAACAGCACTTTCCAATGTGCAGAACACAATGGAAGTATTCTAAGTGAAATTCTGTCCTTTTGATGTCAGTTAAGTTTTGCTACAATCTTCACACTTTAATGACTGATATTATATTATTCTATTTATTTAATTATAAATAACAATGCCTTCTTCATAGGAAAAAAAGAGGTATGCCACAGAAGTTGAGGTCACGATTGGCATAAGTCAGGCCACCACTTGAAACAGAGGGGGAAAATATTATGCTTGAAATCTAGTCTTCTGTGATATGTGCAGTGACTAGTTCTTACAGCAGAAGAAAGAGCCCTTGATGTCAGAACAAGGTTCAAAACTCCCACATTTTCCACTAAAGCTGTTAATGACTGTACTCATTTTGCCCCCATAAATCATGAATTCTTGCCCGTCCTCTTCTCTAATTAGCTCCCAAAAAGACAAATAAAAAATGTTCACAGCACTGAGCTGTTAGAAGAAGGTTAAAGCAAACATGAGTAAAATGAAAACAAAATTAAATTAAAAACACTGTGTGTTTATTTAAGTACGACTTGACACTAAAAACATTGATCATGTTCCAAGGGACTGCTAATAATTTCTCAAACAATATTTTCTTTGCATCACCAGTATTACATTGGCAAAATACCGATAAAGAAAGAATCCCAACAAGATGTTGTGTTAGAGACAACAGCTGCAAAAGATCTACCTTTCTTGTAACTGAAAGTAAATGAGACGAATCACAAAACAGACCTGCTAATCTGATTTTAGGACGGTTATAATTGCCTCTGTTGCTTCATGCTCTCTTGACTCACGACAACTAATAGTTTGTCTTATCTCCCTCTCCTTCTCTCCCTGATTGTTAGAATTTGTCCATGGTAGTAAGGAGTTATCACACCAACAAAGTAAGGAACAGGATTAAAAGAAACTGAAGAGTCATCTTTTAATTACGTGCATTAATTGCAAGTACCATACTCAATCAGTGATTATTTGCTCTGGAAGAACTTCTAGACATTTCTAAGGAAACAAAACTCACAAGAAAACATTTTCATCTTGCTAGCCTTTGTGAAGTTCAAATGCTTTGCATGCATCAATTTGTCAGGAATATTGGAATTAGAGCCCTGAAAAAACAGTAAAGGAGGTGAACATGAGCTGTAAAATCCACTGTGCTTGAGAAAAACTGATCTTTAATATATCCAAAATAAATCAAAGATAATTAGGTATTTATTTTGGAATTTCTGAGCATCACCTCTACATCAGATGTGTTTCTCCTACTATGAGTTGAATCTCCAGACATTCAAGTTGCATTTGCCTTTCTAGAGAGATATTCTCAGTTGCATCTCAAGTTAATAACTGAATTTGAAGTCAGTGAACTCTCAGAAACTGCTAAGAAAATACCGATGACCTGTTGTCAAGGCAGGTATAACTAGAGGATATGAAGGGATTTTAAATAGACTAACTGGTAATCCTAGTTCACTGTCCACTTGAAGCCCTACATTTCATGGATGAGACTCTTTGCTCTACTTATTGTCAGCCACTAGCAAATTTCAGCTCCAAAAGTAACATTTTGGGGCAAATATATGTTATTAAAGATTCAAGAGTGGTCCAAAGAGAAAGTGTTATATTTCATCACAATTTTGGAAGCATTATATATCATAAATCAACATTAGAAACGTGACCTGTGAGTCCTCTAATTTTAGGAAACAAAATAAATTCTGCAATTTTCCTAACTTTATTTCTGACCTTGTTCCTGAAGAAAAGCATGAGCTTTCTGAGTTTTTCTAATAATCTGCTGAAGGGGGAAAAGGAAGAATTAACATCAGGAAAAAATGGAAATAGTTCAACTTCATCCTGTCCAGTCTTCTAAAACAGTTCTGCATATGAGAATGAATTAGGGTCACCACTTCTGGGACAACTTGAAAGCTTAATTAAATCAAAACAAGATATCCTAGTTGACTTTGCTGAAGACTTTACAAATAGACGGACTGAAGAAGACATAAAGAAATATCTCAGGGAAAGCAAACTCTGGTGGTTTTTCAGAGGCCATGGTCTGCTTGTACTTGCTTCTGAATACAAAACACAAATAAATTTAGGGATATCGTAAAACATCAATCTCCTGCAGGAAGGAAAAAAAAAAAAAAGGAGCAATCATTATTTCACATTGAGAACAGGGTAACAGAACAAAGTTTTTCTGTTCAGATGAGAGTAAATTGATATGGCAAACAGGTGGAAATTAATATTTCACTCTTCTGGTCAAAGTCATCTTCTTACTAAGCAGAGTTAAAACGCAGCAAGGATAGAGAGGCATAGGCTTGAACTCTGGTACAGAGCCAGTCGAGCACGTTCTGCACTTCACTAATGCAGTCACTCAGTCCCCTGCCAGTGACTGTTGTCTGCTGCATGGGCCTCAAGCATCTGTCTTTTTGTCTAGCTGAACATAAAGAATCATAGAATCACCAAGGGTGGAAAAGACCTACAAGATCATCCAGTCCAGCTGTCCACCTGTCACCAATAGTTCTCACTAAACCATGTCCCTCAACACAACGAGAGAAGAGGCTGACCCCCAGCTCACTACAACCTCCCTTCAGGTAATTATACAGAGAGCTAAAAGGTCTCCCCTGAGCCTCCTCTTCTCCAGACTGAGCAATCCCAGCTCCCTCAGCCGCTCCTCGTAAGGCCTCCAGACCTTCAGCCTCTATTCACAGAGCAAATCTTTGTGATCCATCTTTGTGAAACTGGCATAGCACCAGATTTCCTCTCAGGCAGAGCGTGTGATATCCAAATCAGGCATCAAAAAATCAGCTCAGTTATTCTGAATGGAGCTGGCACTGATACTGGTTTCCAGATGGTTTTCTGTTGTGTGTTTCTATTGCAAAGGGGAATGCAGCAAAATCAGAAGTGAAAGCCTTTCCCAGAGAGAAGCAAGAAATCAGGGAAACTGAAGCAAAAATGAAAAGACTAAGGCAATAATCAGTAAATTAAGTAACTTCCTGTGTCACTGTTTTCTCAAGCAAAGAAACAGCTGTGAAAGCGCTCACTTTTATGCCAAACAATTCAGCATTTGACTCTGTGGTCCGTAGTAGCCTTGTCTGGCATTTTCCAGTCTCATTTATACAGCTAGATGCAAAGCAGGCAATTACCATGCTTATTATAACTTTATTAACAAACATGGTCTTTGAAAGGACAGATGTTCTTGTTTATCATCCCCTCGGATTTCAATCATCTCCATAGTGGTGTCTGTACTCTGTGCTCTACCAAGTCTGACTTCTTTTGCTCTTCAACTGCTTTTGATATTTCGTTTTTTCAAACTGCTTGATGCTTGTATTAGAGACTGTTTTAATCAAATTCATTAATAGATATCATTAAAAGTAAATGGGAAAATTAAATCAAAGAATTTAACCCCTGTAGTAATTCTTGCTTCTAAAAGGATGGCTGATGGGCACATTCTTAAAACAGTAGGGACACAACAGTGCTGAATTTACCCACCTTAAGCTATTTTACTAAGTTCCATTTACTTGTTGTATTAGAGCCCACTTATTAGATAGCAAAAGAAAACTCAAATACAATAGAGAATAATGTCAAATCAATGAACTGAACTACAGTGCAATATTAAATCAAATGCCACTTGTATGATTTATGAAATGCCACTTCTATGATTTTACTCTAAAGTTGTGGCTCTATACACCATTGTACTGCATAGCTCCAGCAGATCACAGCATTCAGTCACGTGTTTAATTTTTGTAACTGCATGCTTAAAAGCACATAAATAAGCACTCTGTACAGCTGGGGCCATAATTGCTCATTTGTCCGTATTTTCAAGTTTGGTCTTCCAAAACAGCAGTCACGAGCTTAAGACCACTCTTCTACAGGTACTGGGGACAGCTGAAGTTACTTAATGACTTAAAGGATCAAGCCCTACTAAAACTGTAGCAATCTGCAAGCTTTCATCAGAAGTTTCTGTCATTAATAAACTCCAAGGAAATGTTATTTACTAACAGTAGTCTGTTCCCTGCATTTGAAAGCCTGTAGCAGTCTAGTACGCTGACATACATGCAGCTGTGGCCCAGAGCTCAAATCCTCTGAGAAGACCAAAAGGGCAAGCAAAGGCCAAGGCACAAAAAACAGGATTCACCTTGTTAGTCATACCATCCTGCTAATGGGCAATAACAGGAGACTGAGCCTGAAGCTCCTTGCTGCTGCTGAGGAACAATAGCTGGGGTGAAGGAGCTGGGACAGAATAGCACAGAAACCCCTGATCCCACTGCTTCTTCAACCCATGCCTCTTGACCTTGAAGCCATGTCATGGTTTCCTCACTCTTTATCAACTTGCCTTTTTTCTTTCTATCTTACTGATGCGGAATTCAAGCTAATAAGCTTTGTGAGCTTATTACTCTGCAAGTGAACTATAAATTATTTGTTTTGAAGCAGAAATCCAGGATCTACAGGTTGTGGAAACCAAAAGGTCAAGCAGCATAGGCACTCTACAGACAGAAACATTTGCAGGGCTAGGGGCACAAGTTAGAAGTGAACAAGTGCATCATTACTGCTGGCTGCACTGTGAAAAAAAGCAAATGTATGGCTGCAGTGCTAGGACCTAAGACATACAAGGGATGAGCAAAGAGCATTTTGAAGAGTAAGTCCAACTTTGGGAAATTTAATTTTAATGACCAGACAGAGATTTGTTGAAGGCTGAGGAGGAAGTCTAGGCTTGCCACTGTCCACTGCGCAACCATCTCCCATTAGCAAAGGAAGATGTTAATGTGGAAGTAAGAAAAACACCTTTATTCATAAGCCCTAGCACAAGGTGGACATAACTGGAGGACCATGGACATCACCAGAGCACCTACAGGCTGAATCTGCTAGGCTGAGACACAAAGAAAGCCTCAGACTCAGAAGTGGATGGGGAGGGATTCTGCTCAAAATGATCTCATCTTTTCAACTAGTAGAGCTGATCCTGCCTGTTTGTCACACAGAAAGTGAGAGGGAGAGCAATCTCCCAAAAAAACAGTCTGTAATCTTTGGTGGCTTGCAGTTGTGACTCAGTCACACAGATAGACCTAAGTCTGAGTGAGGCTACAGCTTATTTCTGTGCAGGTTATCATACTGCGCACAGGTTTTTTTTAAGTTCAATTATGGTCTCTGACATCCTATCTAAAAAGAGTTATCACCATAGCAACGCCTAAATCACACAGCACTGCACACCTGATACCAATCAATCTTGAAAACATCTTTTTAAAGAAACAGACTCCTGGAAAACTGCAGGTGGAGGTTTCTTTATGGCTACTGTGAAAGTGTTCTCTTCTAATAAAACTGGAAACTGTACATTATAATCTTCTAATTCCTCCATTCAACCCTAATCTTTATTTATCAGTTTTAAAAAGTGGTAGAAAATAAAAAAGGTCAGTGGTAAAAGAGCAGTGGTTCTGTGCCAGAGTGACAAACAACAAAGTGCAGGAAGCATGTAAATGATGCCTTGCATTTTTTCCCTTGAGCATTAATATTGACTTCTGAGAATACAGCCATGCTCTAGTTGCTGAAACAAAGCATAAATATTCCCATTATAATGCCTCTTCACCTCCAAAGATACCAGAGTTCCCAAGTGCTAATAAAACAGAAATTTCATCAGCTTCTTTTCTCACTCTTTCTTTCCCAGCTTGCGACTTACTTTTTTTTTTTTCTAATTAGAGATGCGTTCCTCTCTCTGGGTAGAAATGCCTGAAGAAAACCACGTTTAAGGCAATGATTTCTGCATTCAGCTTGCAGGGCAAACTTCTGCACAGGCACCCCAGACACACCCAGCAGCCAAAGCATCAGCAAAGTTACTGATGCCTCTGCATTGTTTTTTTGTTTGTTTGTTTGTTTTCCCTTTTTCCCTTGTGTTTTTTTTTTTCCTCCACTCTAGCAGATTCCAGCTCTACCTGTTTCAACAGCCTGATGCCTGTCATTATTCTAGCAGGAAGGTTACTAAAGGTGGATGAAAATAATTCCAGCACAAAGACCCACACACAAACTTCAACCAGCCTCAGTAAGATAGTCTTGGTATTTTCTATTTGATTCTGTCCCTAATTATCACTGCTTTCTGAAAGCCTACCACTATATAATTTTCCTTCAAAAAAAGGCTTTTTCTGTCCAGAGGGCTTCCATCTTTGTCATCTTCCATTCATCTATGTTTTATTTTTCATGCAAGTCACAGCTGTAATCATTTGTTGTGACAGTGCCTCTCTTTCATTAGGCATGATTTCAGAATGGGACAGCCACTGAATCTGCCAAGGCCGCTGATTGAACATAGCTGGATATCTAGCTGCCATAATGCTAGTAACAAATTTGCTTGAAATTCTTTCAGTATCCTGAAGGTGAGTGCAAATATGCCTTGAGTAGACACTGGGTCAGTCAAAGGGGGTAACAAGACATCCTCATTAAGCTTGCTGAAGCCTGTCCCCCCTTTGACCCACCAGAGCAAGCTGCATGCTCATAAATTTTTGAGCTTACCTGGGGGGACTGTACACAAAAATAACTTAAGGAAATGCTCCCTCCACTCTCATTCCCAGAGAGCTGGTCAGCTCCAGGAATAACTTCTTAAAACATTAGAAGATCACTTAGAAAAAAAGGTTTAACTCCTTCATTTTCATGAGGGCTGTCCCACTCTTCGTAACAAACAAAGCGATTGGGTATTTATTACATATATATATGGCAGCTGTTAAGACAGATAAGCGCTTGTATCGCTTTGCATATACTACAGCTGAAATGTCAAACCATAAAAAGACACAGATGTTTGTTTTGCTTAGATAGGAAAAAAATCTAGTTGCCCGTAACTTTAGTGTGCTGTGGGCCTCTTTCTTGCAAGTGTGTTCCACGACCAAAATGAGGAGCAGAGATAAAGCTAAGCTGCATGCTGTTTTGAAGCTAGAAAAATAAAGGGAATTGATGATATGTAAGCATTTGCAGCAGAGTGTTAATACACTTCATTAATGTGCCAATTTGGTGAAAAGCAATCATTTTTGTAGTTCTGTCCTACAAATGAAGTTCTGCAGTATTTCACTAACAAGTCATGCAATACAGATACCTCCTGAAAGCTGTTCGAGGTATTTATGCTCTCTGTAACACTTCAGAAGTCAGCATAGGCAGTCACACAGTTTCATTATGCACAAGGAAGCTGTGCTTTACATCTGTTTTCATACTGTGGGATTAACTTTATTCAGCTGCACTTCTGGCTTCTCTCACAGCAAGTGGCATTACTATCCAACTGGGCATCAGACCCCAACAGGTAAAATGTTTGTTCCAAAATCAAAATTAAGAAGCCACTAACGATTTGAGTTTTAAACTATGACAGGGACAAATTATGGTTTTCAAATTGCAGAGGAATCAACTGAAGAACAGATCCACTGATGCTGGATGATCTCAGTGATCAAAGACCATACTTTATTATATCAGTTATATTTTGCAAATGGAAATGGCAAGGGAAGATCAGAAACGTGCAAGCAAGTTGTTAGAGCAAGTGAGAAAGCTGTACGTAGCCCCCTGTGCTCTATCAGCCAGTAGGAAAGAAAGAAAAAGCCACACTTCCAAAACCCTTAGTTTAAAGACTATGCAGTGGAATGAATAGAAACAGTCTACCCTTGACCTGAAAGAGTGTTGCCATAAATAACTCATTTGCCATGCAGGTCAACCTGGAAGGCATTCCCCTGCACGCACTACAGAAAAACCCAGTAAAGAACAGAATATTGCATTGTATTTGCCAGACCAAAATAATGATTCATTTGTTTTCCACATTCATGTATAAAATCAAGGTCATCATTAAGAAAAAAACAAAAAACAATAAGGGTCACAAATCTCATGAATATTTTCATTACCTCCTCTCCATATGCTTTTGCTGACTTCAAGATCACAAACCTTGCACTCTTATGCAGCTGACTCAGCACCGCTGTAGAAGCCACTAGCATTTCAAGTTTAGAAATGCTAAACCAGTGCTTTCTGCTCCAGCTGCCTTTCTTTACCACTATCTTTATGTACAGTAGCTTTGAAGACATAACACATGCCTTTTAGGCTATTTCCTTTTTATTCCCAGTGCTCTCTTAGAAATAGAATCTTTACGTAAGTACTTCCACTCTGTAGCTCTTTTGTTTCCTTTGGTGTTGTAAAGTATAAATAACCATAGTAAGTAGCTTGCTGAAGATTTATTTATATGAGTATAAACAGCAAACCACTATATTTGATGATATACTTTTCTTCTGTACTATTGTAAGACTGTAGTGCAATTACATTGGCATGATAAAAATTTGGTCCATAAAAAGCAAACACAAGCAGAACGCCAGAACAAACAAGCAAAACAAGTCAAAAATTCTACCTTCTGTATTCCCCTTTCAAATTCAAAATTGCTTCCCTAGAACCTACATCAAAGGCTAGCCCAGTTCTAACTTCTGAGCCTCAATACAACCACCTGGAAGTATTTGCTAAGTTTTTTCCCCTTCTCTTTCAGTGTCTCAGAGAAAAGCAAAAAGCAAAGACAGAGCTTGGTTTCCATGACAGGATTTGCCATCATACTGTGATAGATGATGCTGACGCTGATTTTGTTGAATTTTTTATTATTATTTAAATTTGAAAAACACCAAAAACTACAACATTCCTCTGAAGCAGTGAGGAAGCCCATGCTGTAGCACAGCCCAAAGCTGGTTGAACAGCCTCAAAACCATTTTGAAGACAGAGACATGCCTCCGAAAAGAGGATTTATGGTTTTCATTTACCTGAGATTTAGATGGAGCAACCACCAGCAATTAGGTGTGAAAACATAATAGGAATTGTGACTCACGGCAGCACACCTCACCTCTCCAGCAACCACACCAGTGAGCCCTGCAGTACCAGGTACACCAATAACCAGCCTGCAGGTTAGCCTCCCGCAGAGAGTGGAGGCATCCCTTTTTTGGGGTCTTTATTAGATCTTTAGATTTGGTGGGTGGCAGCCCTGCCCACAGCAGTAGGTTGGAACTAGATGATCTTTAAGGTCCCTCCCAACCCAAGCTATTCTATGATATAAGTCTATGATTCTATGATCTTTGGTGCACCCCATCACATTCACTTGTCTTTTCACAAATAATATGACCTATTCAGATTAAATGGAACTTCCAGGGGATTTGAATGTGGTAAATGAAAAATACCTTTGAGCACAGCTTTAAGGACCCAGATGTCTGATTTATGTGTCATGGAAAGTCACAACAAATATCAGCACACTTTCCAGATGCTCACCTGCCACTGTTTCCCGAGGTAGCCTTGCCCTTTCCCAATCGTTCTCAAGATAAATTATAAAAGGTTACTGACATCAACAAAAAATAAAGAAATGACATATTAGTGCTGTTCTTTTCATTTTAGTGTATGTTCTGATTTCAGACCAAACTAGAAGCTAAACTAGGCCAGTGAGAGTATCTCCACTCCTAACTCCTGCTTATTTTAGAATGAGGAGTGAAGGCTTCTCCAAACACTTATATCACGTGTGCATCTGTTCCTTGTCCATACCATGGACCAGAGGAGAGTAACACAGAGGAGACAGCCCTGACCCATAACCCACAGAAAGACACAGCCTACAGACCATACTGATGAAGTGCTTCTCTGTCACAGGATCCTGACACACTTACCATTTGGCTCACTCTGCCTTCAGGTCACTTTTTATCCTTGTTAGGAGTCAGCCTTCAAAGTGCTGATCTCTGCTGAAAGGCATCTAATGACAGCTGTGGAGATCCAGAGACTTGCAGGCTGGGGAAAGCCTTTCAGCAGATGAGGAACCAGAACTTCAGCCTGGGGACAGAGCTGTCTCCTTAGGTTTCCTACTTGCTCCCATGACTGTAATTACAGCATCTCTTTGGCCTCATGAGGAAAACTTGCTCTATCTTCTGAAATACGTAAACATGGTGGAAGTTCAGTTCAAGCAGTACCTTAATAGGACACATTACTGTACACACAGAATAGTTTTAGATTCCACCTTTTTTTTTTTTTTAATAACTTTACACGTGGTCTCTTCAATGCAAAAGCTCTTTATCATAATTCTCACCTTGTACAATATAATTATATTGACCTGGGTGTCAGTGTTGTCCACTTCAGTGTTGTGCCTACACAACACAGAGAGGCTCTGAATTAAAGAAAAGGGTGGCAGGAAGTGTCTGTGCTAAAAAAATGAAGATAACATGGGTTGAGCACCTGACCCAAGTCACACTGGAATCAGGGAACCTTCCTAGGACTTCAGATTCAGCGCAGGGGGATTTTGTCAAGAGGTGGGCTAGCAATGCAGAATTCTGCCTTCAGTCAGGCATCTCTGAATCTCAGGAAGGTGCATGACCACTTAATCCTCCGCATGCAGCCCATGCTAGGTATGAAGGAATATCGGCAGGCCTGATTTCGACACTGTAAACACACGTTTGAGAAATTTATCTTTAAAAAAAAAATGGATGCAGCTTATCAATTTCCACATTTTCATCATTCCCAGACAGAGATACGTGAGTTCTACCTCAGAACAGATATGAGAGGTTAATTTAATTTCTGATCTCATGTTGTAAGCCATTAACCTACATAACTTGTGTCATGAGTGTTATCTACAGTGAAATAAGGGAAAACAACAAACGTAATTCATAAGATCTGCTTTTATTAAGTTAAAAAAATGTCAAAAGACAATCAGGAGATTTATCATGCTTAAGTCACATCTATTCCCAATTGCGCCTTGTTCCTCTACCAGTCACTTGCCTAAGCAAGAGCATTCTACTGTGTTCAAAAGAAATTTCACAGCTGCAGATGGAAAAAATTCTCTTTCATACCCTGTGTAACTTCAACTTATTTATAAGTATTTCAAACACTTGAGATATTTAAAGTCTGTTCTCAACATTCAGGAAAGAACACCCCAAAAAAACTTGTTTCCAGCAACAGAAAATTTTTAAGCCCAAGTCATTCTACATGAAGGAGGCCTAAGTAACCATCCCTGCTTCAAAACTTCTGGCTGCGCATACTTACTGAATATCTGATTTGAAGTCCTGCTGAATATCTGCACTTCTCCTGTGGAAGCTCTACGACCATAGGCAAATGACACAGTATAGAAATCATCTACTCTAATTAGGCTTTAGTTTTAATGGCACTAGTTTAGAAGCTATTGTTAATATGCATTTTCTTCTGTTCTTCAAATAGAACATTAAGTAGCTCTGTACTCCTAAACGGCATGTTAGAAATCACCAGGATTATTTCAGTTACTTCCAGAGCAGTGACAAGTTCCTATTTCATTCTTTTCCTCTGAGACATCTGAATGTACACTTTCCGAAATCAAAAGAGCAGCAGCTAAATGATCTGAAGGGTGTTCACTGCACCTAGCAGCTCATCTCACCTCAGTGCGTCTTTGTGTGCTGGGAAACAATGCTTCTGTCCCCAGAACTGCTTACCCTGCCAAGCACTGGCAGCTTCTCTACACATCTGAAGTGAACAAAAGCAGTGGACATATCTGGGGTAGGGACAGCAAGACAGTTACACAGCTGGCAGAAAGCAATGAGGGAGTAGCAGCGACATGAAAAGAAATATGGATAACACAGTAGTGAGGCTTGGCTTTGAAAAGACCGGGGCTATCATTCTGTATGTCCTGTCACTTGGCCAGGATCTGCATCAGAAACCAACACTGCAAATTCCCATACTTCCATAGGTGGGTGTATGGTTTGCTTTCCACTGCACATGTCTTTGCATTTCAAATGTCCATAGAATTAATAAGTTACAAATCTCAGCTGTTTCCTGAACAGAACTTGCTTGGAGTCATGCAGGGTCATTAGGGAGCAACGCCTGGATGTCTGTAGCAAACCCATCTTGGACTTGAAAAATGAGGTCAATCTAAAGAAATAATTGAGGATCCTAGCAAGTAATTAATAATGTATTTATAATTAATAACAGTCATTCAATCTGATCCAGTATAACTCTTCTAGTAATCTGTAGGGAAATATGAAAATAAAATAATAAACTAAAAAGACACAAATGAAATCCCCATTATGTCAGTTCAAAGCAAATAGAAAAATTCCCTCCCCTTCCATCCTGAAGCGCAGCCTAAATCACAGAATCACAGAATAGCAGGGGTTGGAAGAGACGTCAAGAGACCATCGAGTCCAACCCCCCGCTAAAGCAGGTATCCTACAATAGGTTGCACAGGCAGGCATCCAGACTAGTCTTTAATATCTCCATAGAAGGAGACTCCACCACCTCTCTGGGCATCCTGTTCCAGTGCCTCATCACTGTTACCGTAAAGAAGTTCTTCTGCACGTTTGTACGAAATTTCCTGTGTTCAAGTTTTAGGCCGCTGCTCCTTGTCCTGTGACTATGCATTACCAAGAAGAGCCTTGCCTCATCCATTTGCCTCCCATCTCCTTTACAAACATTTATAAACATTTCTCAGATTCCCCCTTCAGCCTCACCTGGGGCTGAACAGACCCAGGTTACTCAGTCTATCTTCACACAGGAAATGCTCCAGGCTCGCAATCATCTTTGTGGCCCTTTGCTTGAGTCCTAGGAGATCCCTGTCTTTTTTGAACTGGGGAGCCCAGAACTGGACACAGTATTCTAAATATGGCCTCAGCAGTGCAGAACAGAGGCGAAGGATAATCTCCCTTGACATGCTGGCCATGCTCTTTTTAATGCACCCTAGGATACCATTGGCCTTCTTGGCCACAAGTGAGCACTGCTGGCTCATGGCCAACCTGTTGTCCACCAGGACGCTCAGGTGCTACAAATCATTTAGTCTACAGTGATTTTGGTAAATCCATCCCTTTTCCAGACACAGCACAGCACACACAGGCTTTGATGTTTGCAGCCTGGTGCTGAGACAAGGAAGTACATCAGATTTCTAGTGAAAAGAAGTGCACAAAAAACATTTTCAGTTTTGATTTCCACTTCCAGTAGCTGGTCCATGAGATCTCCTCCAACCAGCCTTACAGCAGCCCTCCAGACGGGAAGGACTAGTTCCTCCTGTGGCAAGGAGAACTCAGACGATCTGCCGATTTTGGAGAGGCAAAAGGCAGAATCTGGAAATGGAAAATTACAGGGGTATTCTGTGCTAATAAGACATTACAGCTTTCAAGAGAAAATGGGAAAAGACCCTACTAACTGCTCATCTGATTTGTTTTTTTGATTTCAAAAAAGATTAAGAGAACAAAAAAAGCACACTAGAGATTGAAAAAGCTCAATCAGGAAAGAACATAAGGATTATCAATTTTGTCCTCCTACTGAAGTAGTGTGACCCCTCCACTTGCACTGAACTCTGCTCGAATGGCAAAATGTAAGTTTTGCAGCGTACAGACAGCTGAGCACACAGGATTTTCTGTATCGATCATCCCTGAAGCCCTGCCACTCTCCCTGCTGACTGCAGAGGCAGCCCTGCAGGGCTTCAGGTTGCCCTTCCAAAAGGGCAGCACCCAGAACAATCAATTCCTCAGGCAGTGCTCTTTCAAGCAAGGTGATGCTGAGGAAATTTAAAAGGCAAATGCTCCAAAGGTACAACATCTGCTCTCCTGCCTACAGAGACATCCCTGACATTGGACAGTCAGGACATGACCATTTATATGCTGCATCTGCTGTAAATAAAGCAGCGTGGACATGAGAGCTGAAGTCAGCGGTTCCAAAACTAAAGCCCTCTTTCAAAAAAACATGTTTAGAAGCAAAAGGATGCCGGAAGCCCAGAGCCACCACAGCCACAGCTTGCAGTGGCTTGCTAACATTCAGCTGGAAAAATTTGCTGCCCTGCTAGGTCTTGCCCAAGGCTGAATGACATTTGGAGGTGAGGGGAAGTGGGCCCCAGGGAAAGACCGTAAATTGACTCTGATCCCTTAGGAGGTGGAGAGGGACAGTAGAAGGTTTTCCTTCGGTTTTGTTCTTAGAATGTGCAGATCAGGCACAGCTGCAGCCCAAGGAGGTCCCTGAGGACTAGGACTGCACCTCTTAGCCCTCTCCTGAACAACAGCATTTCTGCAAAAAGCAGGAGGGGGAGAGCAGGAATCGCTACACCCCAGCCCTACCAACTGCATACTCCATTCTAGGTCATCCACAGAACAGGCTTTTCGTAAGTGTTTTGCAGATCCCCCTGCAAGACCTCTTGGCGCTATCAGTAGGAGAATGCAATTTTACACATCACAAAAACACACTATTTGTATTTTCATGTAGTAACAACAACAACAAACATAACTGATGGTAAAGCAGGAAGATGATAAGCCTGAAAAGAAGTGTGTTTGAAAACTACCATCCTATGTCCAGATTGACCACAGCATCCACCACACTATTCCCCTTCAGAGATTTTCCCTCCTCAGTTTCATGCCACTTTATCTGAGCCTTTTCTCCTCCCATCTCCCGCACAAATCCCTGTGCTTGTTAGCACCTGGGTCTCTGTCATGCAGGATCCACAATGACATCTGCTACAGTTTCTTCTAACCTAGCGGGCTGATGGGCAGCTCGTTGTTCTGCATCAGGTATCACTGAGATCAAGCCCCAGATAAGCCCTGGGAAGGAAGGAAGCCTTGGCGCCCGGTATCTCCAAGGATATCATATTCATGATAACTAAAGGTCACCTCCGGATTCAGCGTGCTGTGAAACCAAACCTCAGGCATTCTAATGGCACTCTTGCCTTTCTGTCTGCTATGTAAATCGTTTATATATGACAGGAGACTACTTATGTGGCTTTTAGCAGCCTGTTCACTTACAGTGAACGTAATTCTCATTTTAATTCACCAACTATTATTCCTGCTCCATCCCTCAAGTATGCACAGCATCAGGAAGAATATGTTTACATGCAATTCACTTTGCTCTTAATAGAACATTTATAGCTTACACAAACTAAAAAGACATCTCGTAATTCATTCCCACTGCTCAGCACTGGCAAGGCCAAGCCATGACTGCTGTGTCCAATGGCAACCAAGCACAATAACACTGCAGAGGAAGGTGGTCTGCTGGGAGATATAGCGTGATTTAGGGGGCTGATGCACACAACATATGAGGCGAGGCTGGGCAAGTGGCACCATTCAATCCAAGAGACATCATTCACAACAAGGGAAATTCAGTTTGGGCAGAGATTTATAGTGAAAGAGGTCAAGCCCTGGAAATGGGATCCAGAGAGGCTGTGAAGATTTTTCCTCAGACAGAAAAACCTGCAGAACCTACTCTCACTTTAAGATAACCTCCAAGGTGCAAGACAGATCTCATGGAACCAAATAAGCATGTGGCATAACCCTCACGAGTCTGTATATTCAGCCAAGTTTCCTTTGGTGTTGCATTCAGCTGCAGAAGGATATTCATGCACGCCCATACCCAGTGAAGCATGTAGAAGCTCCACAGCCAGCTTCTCCTATACAATACTGGGTTTTCTCTCACTATCTGCCCTTAGTATTTTGTGGTTTTCCAGAGAATTCTCAGGGCAGCATGAAGGAGAGGGAACAGCACATACTTAGCAGCAGTATCCCATCTATTAAATAACACGAAAGCTACTCCGCCACAAATACCACTGGTCAGTTCTGTGCCTGCTGCTCATTTTTCTTCCAACCATGGGTTTTTCTTTGGATGCATCAGTCAGTTGGTCTTATGCTGTCCTCTTGGTTTTCATGCTCAATAAATTTAATTATTTATTTCTAGAGACAAGTTCATTTTGAAAACATCTGGGACTGTCAAATTATTCAATGTACATATGAAATTTACATCTCTATGAAGAAAAAAAAAGGAGCAACATCCACAAGTAAACCACTTTCCTGTAAGTACGGTTTTTCAGCTACAGAATTGGAGGTTGAAAAGTTGTTTTTAGATACCACAAATTGACATGGGCAAAATAAATTAGTCAAAGGATTGTGAACCTAAAGCTCATTTTAAGTCCAGTTCAAGTGGAAATTTTACTTAAAACTGTAAACAACTATAATAAATAAATAAATAACTCAAAGGCAGGGTAGAACAACAGCCTTTCTGAGATCTCAACCAGCAAGAGAATATGCTGAAACTAAATATCCAGAAAAGCTGTACTTAATAGATGCGGTTTCACACAGCAATGTCATTTCTTATTTCTTATTAAGTAACTCAAAACAGTTCATTGGAGATGGCTGTAGGGAAATATACTTTAAGTGAAATAATGGACCACAGTCAGTGTCATGTCAGATCACTTGGACTGTGCAGAATGTTTTACTTAAGTGTCAAGAAACATATCTGGGATTTTAAACTTTTCCACAAATAATGATTTTCCTTTAACATCTGTTTGGCATAACTGAATCCTGAGGTTGTCACTAATTTGCCTCATTAAAGAAAAGACACTACTCAATCTTTCAAGAAACTTTCCCTGTAGTGTTGTCTGTTCTATATTCTGAAGGCTTCGTCTTACAACTCAGAAGGTAAAGTTTATTCTCAAGACTATTACTGATTACAGGACAACTTGAAATTTCTTTGTGAGAATGCACATTTTCCTGTAGTCTGCTTTACAGGATCTCAGGCCTGCAAAAGCATTGCCAGCACCCTTTTTTCAGACTGAAAACATACTGCTAGCCTCTGTTTTTCTTCTCCAGCATTAAAAATAATAAACAAATAAATAAATATTTAAAAATTGTACCTTAAAAATTAAAAAAAAAATAGAAAAGGCAATTTGTTTGAGTCAAACAAGTAAATATGAAAGATCTGGATACACTGTCCTCTAGATGTTGTGGAGCCATGAAAGACAAGCCAGAGGTCTTTGACATCCCCTCCTTCACAGCTCCCCCAGCTGAATGACCACTTCCAGCCAGGGTGGGATTGCTTCCTGCATATGGTGTCCCATAACCATGAGGAGCCTCTGCCAAACCACAACAAAGAGCATCTGTGCGATGCCACAGCCTAAGCTGTGAAAAGTCACTTTTCCTACAGATGTCCACGCTTGATTACAGATTTATTTCCTGGTTATGCAGACTCACCCTTTCATTACATAATCCTGTCCTATAATTTTTCATTACATTTCCTGTCCAAAAAATGGTACATTGTAACATGAGAGTTTTCCCGAGCTGTGAAAGAGAACAAGACAATGTTTGCAACCAGAACAGGAGAAGCCTAGTACAGTACAGCTCAGAACTACATTTACATTTACAGTGCAAAAAAAAGTCAGTACAGTTTCATTCAGCCTTCTTCTAAAGAGAAGGTGCTTTAATAAACCGTATGAAACCCAAGCTTCAGCACCAGACCCAGCATTACATTGTAGAAGATGGAGCAATTTTTCTGTGGGAAATTTATGAGCAGGGAAAATGTCCTAGCCTTGGTATTATAGTATCCATCCATTTTTTCATGGAGGATGAAAAGATCCAAGACGTCAATGACTATTCAAAATGTCTTCTACCTTAATGGAGGAAAATAACCTGCCACAGCTCCTGAGCCATGTGTTTACAGACAGGTGCAACTGCTGTCACCAACACACCTGTTTTGTCAGTCAGCACTCTCCTCAATGGTGGAGGAAAGTGTTAGCAAGGCCTTGTTACACTCGCTGTGCCCATTCACTACAAACCACACAGTGAATGCTGTTCCTGTCCCAGCACTCCTGTTTGCTCTACAGCTCTTCAAAGGATCAAACATAAGGAAAAACAACCATCTGCAAGAGTGATGCAGCCAGTACGCACAGATTCCTCAAAAGGGACAATGCTGTGCGGAGGGCACTTGACGGCCACCACCTCTCCACTCTGCCCTGCAACTGCACAAGGCCGCGGGGATTCCGGCAGCCAGGGGCAGATTTGTACCCAGGGCTCCCCGGGAGGAGCAGTGCCACAGCCTCGTGCAGACCTCAGGACCACAACAGGCTTCCACCCATACTTCAATGCAATGAGCAGGCCCACAGGCCTCAGAGGAACAACCAGGCTTTTTGGGCTTTTTGTTCCTGCAAAGCACTCCCACTACTGTACGTGAGCCCGACCTTTCTTTCACTTCCCCATTCCTCATAACTGATGCCTGCTGTCAAGGTCACTGTACGCAGACAGCCACCACATGGCACGAGCAAGTGTTCTTGATGCCCTTTCTACACTTTGCAGACTCAATTTCCTGAGTCACCCCAGCTCTACATCCCGATCCTATGTGTCCTGTCCATGGCTGCTTTACCTCAGCGATCAAGTGAACAAACCCAGTGCTCCAAACGGGAAACACAGGAACTTTGTGAGCTATTTTCCTGCTATTTGTGACCAAATGCAGCTCAATCCAAGGGAAAATAACAACAAAGAAACAAAGAAACAAACCACTTATTTTTGTTTCTCTAGTTTAGAAAATGACAAAGCAATTTCTTCCAGAAAGTAGATGCCACAGCATTGGGGGTATCTTTTTTTCCTGATATTTTGTTCACATTTTTAACATTGAAATTGGAGTCCTGGTAAATGCTTGTTGACTGGTTAGCACAGTTAGGTTCTATTTTTATTTACAGCAGCATAATTTCACATGTCACAGTTCACCAAAAAAATGCTAAGCTTAACATTTGTGTAGACTGGCATTTCTGCTTGGAGCTCCATTTCCAGAGCTGTTACTGGAAATGCCTTTTTCTCCTGAGCAGAAGCTTTTACACTGAAACATAATTAACAATATAACGCATCACTGCGCTCCTCTGCAGCTTCAATTTGCAAACAAACTCGTGCTAATCTCAATCAAATCCCAGCCTTGCTGTCTCCTCAGCTTCCCTTTCTTCCCAGTCTTCCTCTCTAAATTCAGAGTCATAAATATACAAGAAAATGTGTGAAGACACTTTCTGAAGAGATGTAAAATGGAGAAGAGTGTCTGTTATGTTCTTGCTCAAAAAAGCTGATGTGCCTTTTAGATACTGCAGCCCATATGCTTATTTGCTTAACAAGTTTTGAAACTCACATACTGACACCAGCCATAGCCATGCTGTAACATTCTTTACTCAGCTTAGGGGTTTTTCCCTCACTCGGGATGCATGCCTCTGAACAACCCCAGAACAACTCAAACTGCTCACAATTTAAGTGCTCACTGTGCCATCTGACACTCTTCTGCTGGAACTGTGCAACTGCAGACCCCAAAACACTGAGCTGATTTTAGCTCCCATACTGCCTTAGACTTAGCGTCTTCCCCCTCAACACATCTCATTTAGTGATGAGCCATCTATCCTCATGCTTCTGAACCCCTACACTCTCTCTTGTGAGATCAAGCCTTAAAAAGAACTTCATTGAGAAAGCATGTGTCTCCAACCAGCTCCTTGCAAGGCCTCTGCCCAAAAATACATTACAGGTCAACATGAACACCAGAAAAATCAGAACTAGGTCTTACTCTGCACATATTTTGTTCACCTGTCTAGATTGCCTCATTTTCTGATGAAGCAGCTCAGAATGGCATGTGGTAGAGTGGAGCCAGAACTACCTGCCAGCTCAGCTCAGCTCATGTATGGTTTGTTTTTGTCACCTTGGGATTTGAAAACGTTGTCCAAATGCAGAGTCACAGCCTTATCAACCTGCTTACAAGCTTCTCAACTAGAGACTGGGAGTCTTACATCTCAGCAACATAATTCTTCCTCTCACAAGGACAATGGGACTAAGCATCTTTTCCCCCATGTTCATCCCTCTTTTAAAAACACATGATCTTATTCATTGTCAGACTGATTACTCCTTCACTCAACACATTCATGAGCTTTCAACAAGCTTTGGAAAGCACTGAGTGTAATGGTATTTATTTGCAGGGCACAGAATCTGAGGGGTTGCATACATGTTTGCATTCACTGTAACCTTACACACTTTTTCTTAAGTTCTAGGCAACAAAATTATATTAGAAGAGCATAGAAATGAAACAAAATAATGACCATTTCATAATATATGCTTAGAAAACATTCATAATCAAATACTTACAGCAAGAGCTGATCAACCAATTAAGTGTATCTTAAAAGCTCCCCTTTTAAAATAAATATGTTTCTGTATCTCTCACTTTTTCCAGAGTATAAATTTATATTCAGTTTTAAGCAATAGCTTTTTATAGAATTTTAAAGTAATTTATAGAAATTTAAGGAACAAACAACTTTTTAAGATCTTTACAGTACAAAGCTTTAACTGATATTGTTTGGATGTCAAAAGAGGCAAATATCACTCCATGTGAACTTGCAAAATAGGTCAGCTGGGTAAATTAGTTCAGTTTTCTTCTTTTCTCTTTAAATGCTCCAACAATTACTACTTCTTTCTAAAGGAGGATACAGATTTGTTTGTTCTCTCTTTACATGACATAATTTAACTCTCTACAAAGGCTGGATTATTAACCAGTCACTTAATTAACATAGTGACTATATAGTTGAATCTTTTATTATTTCCATTCAAAATAAATGAGTTTCTGTAACAGCATTCAATTTCCATGGTGAGAAGCATGTTTTGTTATAGCTCATTCAAAACAAGTAATTGTCTCTACTTAAATGGGATTACAGCAACTAGATTTCCATTTGGAGTTATTTTAATAATTGGTACAGTTAATGAATTTGTGTTATGAATAAATATTTATTTTACTTTCAAAACTTGGTAGAACAGAAAAAAAAATATGCTGACTCTATTTGGTAAATCTGTTTGAGAATTTGTTCCCATTTATTCTGCTCTAAGTGCTACTTCCATCTACCTCTAAGTAATGAGAATCCAGAAGGAGCAAGGGTAAACAGAAATGAGTGCATCTATTTATAAAAGGAACTACATGGAGAGTGTGTGCACTCTTTTCAGACTAACAGTAACAAAGCTACCAAATTCAGAACAGCAAAAGCTACCGTTGTCCTCTCAATGTCCTCTTTGTATAGATATCCTGCCCTGGCTCTGTGATATGCGTCTTCTACAATGGAGTGGAGAACTTACAACCACATCAACAAAGGGATGCTTCCATTAGTAACTGGGAGAGATTTTTTATTCAATTCAATTCCTTTCACAATTCTAGCTTTTCCAGCAAACAAATGAAAGTTCACAGTGAGAGAAAAAAAATATTCCTCAAACACTCACTCATCTTCTTAAGCTTTTTGTAAGCTCTCTGATGTAAACAGCAAGCACTGCTAGTGACAATTTCCAAGTAATGAGGGGGAAGAGCAAGGAGGTGGTTGAAAGCACCTCTGACTTGTTAATTCAAACTCCTTTATACTACTCAGGAACATATGTTCAATTACAGCTTATGAAGTAACTTTGACAACACTGACAGAAGCTTTTTGCTCGATGTTTGTTTAAGTGAGACTATATCTGTTGTAGAAGCAATTGCTCTTATCTTGCCTTTCTCTCTCTCTACCTACATTCCTAAAGTCTTAATAGCAGAGTAATGAGTGACTGTCTTCTCTGGAGACTTCATCATCACAATGTTTCACTGCATTCCATGTCCTCTGAGAAGACACTTAAAGAAAACACAAAAACAGTGGTGTAGAATTTTTAATATTTGAGTTTTCCAAGAAGAAAAACAAAAGACGTATTTTAAGGAGCCTATCCCCACTGAGAGACCTTTCTCTTCAAAGCCTCAAAATCACATCTTTGCAAGCGATGACTACTTCCAAGAAAGCAAGAGGATTAGTAGAACATAAGTATCACATGCAAACACTTAAGCAAAACATGTTTACAGAAGTCCCTGCTATTCATAATACTCCATTGTGCCTTGCAGAAAGTTTTTCTTAGGTTAACAAAAGCAGCCACTCACTGAAATAGACTTGAAGCCTGAAACAGAGCACGTGGAGTACACTTACAAATGATTTCACATAATTGAGTGTAATCATATTAAATATATTGCTAATGCAATGTAATCTCTTTTAAAGACAGGGATTGCAAACCTACATGCTATTGTAATCACCTCTTTGTTATTTCTTAATAACCTGTCACTGTCCTTCTAGACTGGGAAATAAGGGTCCCTCTTCTTTGCTATGTTTCTCATGTGCAGATGGCAATGAAATCTTGATAGAAACTACTCAGAGACTCAGCTGTGCACTTTGGATGGTGGGATCTCGGGGCAGCTGGACCTGGCAGGGGTGCTCAGGATGCCCGTGGCCCAGTCCTGGAAGTAAGCTCAGTGCCAAGGCCAGGCTGGGTGCTCAGGGCTGAGTGTGTCTGGGACTGGAAACCCTGAAGATGCAGCCAGCATGGCCTCCCCTTGCAGCTCGTCCCACAGGGAGGAAGTTTTTCCCTTGGTTCAGATGGGACCCCTCATGTCTCCATCTCCCTGTCTCCACCATCCCCACAAGGCTGGCCAGCCCTGGTCCCTCAGCCTTCCCTACAGAAAGAAGCATGCTATTATGAGAGGGAAATGGGTCACGCTGACAGCCCTGGTGAACTTGAGCTTCAGCACTATCCAACTACATCCAAGAAAGGCTCTGCTCCAGGCAGGACTGCAGGCAAACCACCATGCCTGACATCTACCTCATCTTCCAGCTACAGGTCTTCTCTGTAAGAGTATCCCATCCACTCTGGAACAATGGCAACAGAAACACAGAGCACTGTACTGCTTCTTGGTTCCAGAGCAGCTTCCTTTTTTCCAAGGACACTATACAAAGCCAGTCCTCCATATTTTTATTCATACAGCAGCAGAAAAGCTCTAGCATTCCCACTGTACCTTAGGCTTAAATTAAAATGAAGTGCCACATGATTGCTTAACATCTTGTCACACCAGTTGCCAAATCTAACAGCGCTGTTCAAAACTGCCTAAGCCCTGAGATATGTCGATATACTCCAGGTACTGAGCAAACCATATCCTTCTGTGTGGTACCGTGAGGGAAACTCTATCTACATTGCAAATACCATTTTCAGAACTGCTTGTCCATTCAGATAGAACTTACGGACATCTTCTTCCTGTTTTCTGCTCCTCATAGCTAACAAATTGCTGTCCACAACAGACAGAAGGGACCAAGTTCTTCTTATAAAAACTTCCATAGCAAGTCTTACCAACACTATTTAACAGAAACTCTCTTTATTCAGGACTCTCACATCCAACTTTGTAGTTATTAATTACTTATGAGCAAAACATACCACATATTGACCAAGAATTACAGCTATTTTTGATGAGACAGTGGAAGGGCACATATTCAACTTAATAATAACCTTTCTGGTATCACACAGAGGTATGTGACTGAACACTTTCATTAGTTTGTGTGAAATACGAAGCAGCTGCCAAGTCTTCTGGTCCTGTCTAAGCAGATACTTTGTAATGAAGACATTATAAATACCAATGAGTGAGGATCTCACCTAGAGAATACAAATAAAGCAAGACTCAAAGCTAGGCAATTTAAAGAATGTGTCAAGTCTGAACAAAAGGAGAATACATTATCCGGACAGAATACAGAGTTGCATAAATTTTATTAACGCCTGTCTAGTATCTCAGTCACCAAACAATGGTACAGAGATCATGAAACACCATACTTTCAAGCATTTTCTGTAGTGCACACGCAAACCCACAGATCTTCTAAGATAACACTGAGACACTTCCTATTTGGAACATGTTATGTCATGTCAAAAATTTACAAGCTTTAATGCAATAAAGTCTTCAAGGTATAAAGAAGTAGCGCTCTTAGCGCTCTGGGCACACAGACTGAAACTTCCTCCTTGGTTTTCCCCATTTGAATTTTTGTTAGTTCCTTTTCTATTAAGACTTACCACATAAGCACTGCTAGCCTTTATGAATTTACAACTGGATCGAAATACTTTGGAGGATATCCTACAAGTCAGCTTACTCCATTTGGAATAACAATCATAAAGAGATCTGAAGGCATTTGGATCCGTTTTATAAAAATGTTTTGTGCACTACAACAATATTCACTTGAATTCTTGTTTCTGTTGACTTACTACCCCCTCCTTGCACAAAGAGAGGTGCCTAAGGTCAGTCCCACCTGAGGCTGACTCCAAATCAGGGATTTTGATTTGAGAGGAAGAAGTTGCCCCTACACAAGAGCAGCATCTCTTCCAAGGACATTTCAGCAACTCTGCAGTTGCATTACTGAACACAGTTTCAGGTTGTTCAGGAGTCTATTGACAAACTTGTGGTTTCCCCATGGAATGTTGTAATCCAGTTTCGAAAGTAACTAAAAAAGGCTAATAAACAGTGGCCTGTTTGCCCAAGAAGGCTGGAAAGCAGCAGAAATGGTTCCCCTGTTCTACCTCAGTGTGTGCTTAGATCTGCAGACATAAACATCATTGAGGGCTACAAACCCACTTCACCTTCCTCATTCAGATGGAATATGCAGACAGGAAGGGGAAAGCCAACAGAGAGGAAGAAAACGTGTTGCTAACATTACATAAGTAGCAAATACTGCTTAACGTGGACTATAGAAGAAAAGAAGGAAGTGCTTCCTGATCAGTAGTTGTTTCCCTGGGATCCTCCTAAAGACAGCACAGTGAAATTGCAGTTTTAATTAAAATCTGCATCCCTGCAGCACAGCCTAGGACAGAATTGCTGTTATCTCTCAGATTAGCAAGGAAAGATCTGTACTACATATCCAGGAAAGTACACACAGAAGAGCTTCTGCTGCAAACATTCTGCACATACTGTGTTGTGGCAAGCGAGCTGCAAGACCTTCTGTACAAATGCCTTAGCCTGGGCACATCTGGCACAGCTCTACATTCAGAGATTGTTCAAGGTACACATCTTCTCACGTGCAGCAGAAATCTGACAAATTGGTGGAACCATCGCCTCCCTTTGCTGACATTGTTTTTCAAGTTGAAGCCAGCTGTGCTGCTTTGGCTGCAGCTGAGCCAAGCCAGAAGGCTGCTCTGAGCCCAGCTGCTGGCTGTCACATCCCAACCCACCCTCTTGGCTGCAAACCCAGCCGCTGCCCTTGGGCTGTTTCCCTCTCTCTGCAGGATGTCACTGCCCTTCCTTCCCAGACCTGCCAATGTAACCCCAGGTGTTTCCACACCCTATCAGGTCTGCCAAAGAGATTCATGTTAAATACTCTCACTGGCAAGGTTTCCAAGATCCTCCGGATCCGGTTTAGCTGAAGCAGACTGGGTAGCACCTACATGTGCCGCTACACCCTGCGCTCCTGGAAGAGAGGCAGTAACTCTCAGGCAGAGGGTGCTGGGTGGGGTCGAGAGGCAGCCGAGGGAAAAGCCTCTCCAACCAGCTGGGTGGTGACCAGAGGAGCAGGCCTGGCCTCGCTGCAGGCAGCAGTGGGCAGCACCATGCCGCTCAGTCTTGCCAGTGCCAGGAGGCCCTGACCCTTGCAGTAGGGAAGGTGGCTGTTTGTCCCCATCACAGTGCAAAACGAGGAGGCAGGGCAGTGTCACACCTGCATACGTTCTTGTTTCTGCAGAAGAAAAGCATTTTTACGTTCCTCACTCCTCCTCTCTCTCGCTAATATAAACCGGTAGAATAGAGTCAAATGTAATCGCTATACAAGCTCAATACTCTGTACTGAGTGTGGAATGCTGATTTTAATAATATTCAAATGATTTCTATGGTATGTAAAGGAGAACTTAACATGACCTGAAAGCAGATGAATATTTAACAATTAATTAGAATTAGCCACTAAGCACTTTACTCAGTTGATTTAATTTGTATGCATTCATGCTCAGACTGTAAGTCCAGTTGACAGGACTCGTACAGCAGGATCAAACTAGCAAATCAACCAGCATCAAAGCTTTCTAGATCCAAACATCCAAATTTATTTTCTAGAGAGGTAATGAAAGAGAGAAGAAAGGCAAATACTGTAATTGCATTAATACTGGAAAAGCAAGAAAGGAGAAAATTGGCAATTACCCATCAGTATCCCATAAACACAGCTCTTAACAGCAGTTGTGTAATAGAAAAAATAATTAGAGCAATGACTGCCACTTAAAAGACAATAAGAGCAATAATTTAATTTATAAAGGTCCTGCTAGATAAGCTGACAACACATTTTCATATTTATCCTGATTATCTTTTTCCTGTCATGATCCACACATTGTTTTGACACCACTCTATGCAGAGAAAGCAGAAGAGGAAGTTCGGATGCAGCCATAACCAGAAGAAACAGTAGTGACAGTAGGAAATAAATAACATCCTAATCAAAAACTTGTAAGGAACTCGGAGAAGCTGACTGTGGAAGAGAGTACATTTTACTGTGCCCACAGCAATCAAGTGTTTGCACTGAGACAAGATAACAAAAGAAAATTACTGCTCTGTAGGCTATTGACCTGTATCAAAAAGTATTAAATTAGGGGTTAGGAAAGCAACAGATCAGTTTATAAAGTTGAGGAACAACACCAGCACTTCCATCTATCTCATTACCAGAAACATCTCTGAACAAGAGTTTATTTGAACTGACTACTGAGGAGAAAATGCAAGATCAAAACTTCCCAGAGACTCCGCACTCCCAAGGAGCAGAGAAATTGAAAGCTGTAATCACCAACCTTGCGAGCAGCAGAAGCTATCATGTTCAGCATCCTATCAAGTACCCACAAGACTTTTCTGGTGCCTAATGAGCTGAATGCATGCTACTGCCCTTCCCTCAGTGGGGTCATCAACATCACCTCTCTTATCTCCCTGGTCACCAGCAGTCTTGAGGTGTGTCAGAATTTCATTACTTTGAAATCTCTGCTCTTCTATTTATATTGGTTGAAATTGATCACTAGGGTTAAAAAAAAAACTTCTGCAGGGCAATAAGCAGAACTATCAGTTGGACACCATTATTATTTCAACTTCATCTCTGTAGGAAAACAGGTAAAAAAATATAGTCAGGACAGAAGGGAGGAAATAATATACAGAAACCTCAAAATGGGAAAACTCCTAGAATTAAAATTATTATGTCTATTATGGAAGACATTATTTCATGTGTGGAAAGATTTCAGAGCTTTTCACAGACTGATCACCATTCCTGACTTCATACAATTTCTGCTAAGCCACATTCACAGGTTGCAAAGAAAATCTGGATGATCTCCATGTCCTTGTAAAAATTTAAATGCCAGAATCTCAATCCATTCTAAAGCAGAATATTTGACTATCCAAATTCTAAAACACAAGTACTTGACTATTCAAATACGCCTACCAGAAAAGATCTATTGGATTTATTTTTAGAATTATCCCCTTTCGGTGCTGGTAGTCAGTCATGGAACAAAACAGTCCCATGGGTGTGAGTGGCTGGCCTGGATGCCAAACAGCGGAATAAATCAAGTCATCAGCAACGTTTGAGAAACATACACTTTTGAATGACAAAGACAGCCTTGGGATAAGGCTGGTATTATTGTCTTCCTGGCACGGCTGGGACTTAAGTATGCTTCCTTATTCACCAGAAAGCCACAGCTTCATTGTGTTTCTCCTGAAGATAAGTCACTGCCTGAAATTACTCAAATACAAATTGAGTCAATATGACACAATAGCAAGTGCTGGCTAGCCTAAAATAATAGGTTGATAATTCATTTCAATGTGAGCTATTGCTCAATTCTTAATCCTCAATTGTTTCACTGCTCACAAAACTGTTTGAGAGAACAAGGAATATGCTAAGATGTGCAGTGAGTGAAAGCTCTCCAGCACTCAAGAAATGGATAAAGAACACAAATATCCCTTACTGTTCCCCCAAAGCCTCCCTTTTCTCCAAAACAGAGGTAAGCAAGGTCCTGGAGTGTGTTCAGCGGAAGGACAAATCAATAAAATGCAGGAAGAAGCCTGGTAGGAGTTCAGACAGTATACAGTCTCCCATGATAATTATCTCTAGCTGATAGAGAAAAAAATACACATGATTCTCCCAGGTTTTGGAAACCAAGGAAAGCAGGTACATTCTGAATGATTAGTTAAAAATGTTCATTGTGATACTAGCAGAAAATATTATTTGAACAGGATCAATCAACAAATGGATGTAAGGGAACAATTTTGCTCTTCCAGGCACATTAATAACTTTACATGAGTTTTTCTATCTCTGTATTTTATGATTTGCATCAATATTTTAAAATTCGTCTTGATTTTGAACCCCTTGAATATTTTCATGGCATTCTGATGCATGTTATGTTGCTTTGCTTAAATTTGTTACTGTCTTGACATCTCAGACAAAACAGATGGGTCTGTTCCAACAGGGTTTATTTCAAAATGTCTATAGAAGGTATCATTCTAATGGTAAAGTGAACATTTTTAGAAGTTATTTGGATATTTCTAGTGAAGTTCCAATTTATTTTCACTTCCACGTAAATGATTTTTATCAATCATAGTGTAACATTTCACAGACATCATAATAGAGACGCTTATCATTTCAAAGGGAAACAAACAATAGAAGCTCAAAAAAACCCAACCAACCAACCAAACACCCAAACCATCATCATCCCTATGGCTTTTTCAGTGAGGAAAGGTAAACAAAGAGTCATGGCTTTTACTCAGGCTTTTTCAGGCTCCAGACTGGTTTTTGCTGGGTACAAAAGGGGATGAAGTTAAATTGGTAAGCCAACACACCCAACGTATTTTCACATTCATCATTTCTAACTATGCTGCACTTAAAGGCAGCTAAGATTTTCCTGAAATTACCAAAATCTCACTACTTTCCAAAATTCAAACATTCAAGAATTGGGTGTATTTGTACCAACCAAACAGCATGATGTAGACCACTTTATGAACCACTGCAGGAATATTTAGAATACTTTTACTTTTTCCTTCTCTGAAAGCCCTTGCCTGTCCTTCTGAGTCCACAAAGAACTTCACAGAGGCGCATTTATCCTAACTGCATTCAGAGAAACCATCTTACTGCCAAGATTTTGTTGCAATCAGAAAAATTCCTTTGTGTGAGTGGTCAAAATACTCTTTTATAAGGATTCTCCTCACAATCACAGAAAGATGAAAGTCAGTGATGTATTTTGACGGATTTCCCAGGGCCATCTTATGCATTGACAAACAACAGGTTACTTCATTCCTTTGCCACTCAACTTCAGTTAGTCATTATGCACAAAACATTATTTTTCAGGAATTTACTTTAATCTTACTAAGCAGTACCACCACGTGAACAGAGCAGATTATTTTTACTCCGTACTTTTCTATGTTCTTAGTACTGATTGACTGTAGAAATAGAATCTGAGAGAAACTGCAACGGGAGCACTTCTGACTGCTTTTCTGCCCGAGGAAAATGTCACTTTAGTTTTCTCCCCGATGAGATGCAATCTCCCGATGACATCTATTTGCAGTTTATCCCGGCAAATCCTAAGCGTTAGAACACAACCCTAACAACATCACACCTGGTGCGGAGCTGCAGGGCAGCGCGGCGCAGATTCCCCCGGTGACACGGTGGAACGCCCAGCAGCAGCAGCCCCCACCCCAGCTGCCCCACCTGCCCCGGAGTACCTGGTCTCTCCTCCCGTGCTCTCACTTCTCCCCGTCCTCTTCCCCAGCCGCGCACTAGGGCAGACCCGAGCCGAAGAGGGCCGGCCGTCCCGGCACGGACGCGCGTTACCTGCCCGCCTTTGGGTCCCCGCTCGGCGGGGCTCTGCCGGCCGCAGGAGCCCGGCTCCGGGCGCAGCTGTCCCGCCGCTCCGCCGCCGTCCGCCCGAGCGCCGCCCCCGCGGGGAGCCCGGCCCCGCCGGCGGCCGCCCCCACGCCGTCCCGGGGCCGCGCTGCGGCTGCAGCCTGAGGGCTCCTGGGAACGGCAGCTCCGAGTGTTCCCCCCACGAAGTGTTGCCCTGGGGACAGTGTAGCGAGTTCTGGGTGTGAACGGCTGCGTTTCAGTGAAAACACGAAAGTTAAGACCTGGCTTGTTAGGGTGTGTGGAGGAACCATCCCGCTCTGTACAACTGCTTGCCTAAGATTGTATTATAGCACACAGGCTTTGAAAGCTTCTTAAGTGATCTCAAAATTTCAGACATTGATTTTGACATAGTTCTTACGTTATTCCAAATGACTCTAGACTATTCGCCCTGAAATCCTTGTTTGGAAGTCTCATTACAGCCAGTGCAGATCTATCTGAGCCCTTATCCTTCCATTTACCTCCAGCCAAATGGTGAGGAACCCTCACAGAGGTTTTCCATGTATACCTGATACTCAGGACTGAACAGGTTCAGCTAAAGGTGGGTATTGCATCTGGGTTTTTCAGTGCTCACAGTACAAAGTACGTCAAACTTTTTATCATCATTATGTATGATAATAAATAACGGCAGTGGAAAAGTTAGAATTTCATTCTATTTTGAAACTAAAGCTGGGGCTCCTGAAACTAAGATCCTTTGCTTTCCCTATCTTCATTTTTTCTGGTGTGAATAAGCACGACTGGAATCTGCTGTCAAGATTTTTTATCTATATTATTACAGTAATTCAATTTACAATGGGAACTTTAAACACCCAGTAACTCAGTGAATGGTTTAAAATTGGTTGATTATCTTGCATTTTTATTAGACCTTTCCAAATATCCCCTTAAAATACAAGAGCTCTGGTTTGGAGTCATGCCATTACACTCTCTAGAATGTTTTTTCCTAGAATATAATTTACTACATCTCCTTTAATGATTAGTCACTTTGTCATTTATTTTATTATTGGGTCATAAGGTTTGACTTCTCAAAAAAAAAATAACCTAATGACTACTATTTTTGGCTTAATTATGGAAATAAATGGCAGATGTCTTTCATTTTCTGAATTAGAAAAGATTTACTCAGACACTGCAATTATTTGCCCATGAAGGCAATATTTATGCTGCTGATTTACGTTCAGCAGCTCATTCTTGCTGCAGGAACTGGAAGTCAGCGTGCTGTTCACCTCCAGAGCATCATTTGCACAAGGATGCATGAGGAAAGAAAGAAGAATAGGCCAATCTCTGTGCATTTTTCCATTACAAGTATTAGTGCCATAACACAGGACTAATGGATTTAACTTGCCAACATAATCTCAGGGCCTTGACATCTTTGTAGCCCATCAAGATTCTTCGAAGAGAAAACCCAACTTACATTTTGCTTCATACTGATGTGGTAGCGCTTCTGAGGCAGTGAAGGTGATGCTCACCTTTCCTCATGCAGCCCAGGTCTGCTGCATCCAGGCCGATTGGACGTGTGTTATTTAGTACAGAGTCATTCAGACACCCAACCTGAAACAAACTCATGATGGGTGTCTAGAAGGTGCCAGTGAGTGAGATGGCTCCTATGAGGCAAAAAGTACTTCTCAAGAGAAGTGCAAGCTCCCGGTGTAGCACTGAGAAAAATCCTTCCTGCAAAGGAGTGAATCAGTGACCTCAGCAATATTCAGTAGTGGAGAGCTGGGATCCACTCATCAAGGAGATGTCCTTTTGTATGGGCAGTGAAAAATTAGTAAAAGAATGACAGTACTTCCAAGTGATATTGAACCATTAGTCCAGGAGTTGAACTGAGTTGAACTCAGTGATTCTTTTGGGTACCTTCTAACTCAGGATATTCTGTGAATCTTTGACTCTGTGGTTTTCTGCGGCTGGCATTCCTTAGCACAGAACAGTCTGCTTAGAGCCTTTCTTCATTGTAAACTGGCATTCCTTTGATATAGTTTCATTTCTCTCCTCCTTGTAGCAAAATCAATGTCACTTGAAAAACAGATTTTATGCCTGAAAGCCTTGCTTCAGAAAGTTTTGATGCAGCTCTGTGCAGTTTCTATATTCTTAGACATTTGGAGGATCAGGAAAAATCCTAGTGTATTTTAATAATATTCATGCCAAGCCTTTCTTTACATTGTTGGATATTTCTGGTAGGATACAATAGAAGATTAAATCCCAGAGAACCTTCTAATGAAATTGTTATCATAAGAAACAATCTGGTGAAGAAAATATTGTAGATTAATATTTTTTAATTCCAGATGAGAAACTGGTGAAGAAGATTATGTTTTACAGTGACGCCTAGAAGCAGGTGAATTAATTCAGCAACTGAGATCCTCACTAGTCCTGTGACCCTAACGTGACATCTACCATTTCTGAGATGAGCAGTATATCAATAAAGTCAAAATGAGACAAAAGCAAAATGCAGGATTGTTTGAGCCTCAGGGTTGCACACTATACTGATCGCTTTCATGAATTACCAAAGATGTGTCTATCTGAGGAAGAAAGTGTGAACATGATTTTACAGCATAGCTAATTTTAAGGGATGCCAAAAAAGGGCTTGTCTTCCTTCACTCATGCCTGCTTCTGGCTGCCTGCACCTGACCCAGCAAGCTCAGGAGGCTGAACCAGTCGATGAACATGCACATGGTCTGCTGGCAGGCCTGGATTATTTTGCTCCAAGTGCGGTGTCTGCATTGAGGTGGGCACTGACAGGAGGGGACAGGTCTCACATCCTGCTTCATGGCCATTGCACTGGGTTAGCCATGAGGAAAACCACCTTCATTGGGCACTTCTCATGAGCTGTGGGTAGAGCTGCGCTGAACAGGGTTTTCATTGGATCTGAAGAGCCGTGAGACTGCCTGCTGCAATATATAAGAGTTTTAGGTGGCCTTTTAAGCTGGAGGCAGAGCCTTGCCTCAGTAAAGGCTTCTGAACTCCCTTTTATTCTGGAGATTTGGCTTTAGGAAGCTGACATTTTGCTCTTGTTGAAAGCATCATCTTAAGAGATTCAGAATAAATGAATATTTGTTGTTTAAAAAAAAATGAAGGACTTAGAGGACTATAAATAAACTGGCAGAGCTGAAAAGAATAAAAGGTATTATCTGAAGCTAAAAAGCATTTTTCAAAAGTGGAAGTTGTGTGCAGACAAGGGAGTTTACATAAAACATAAACCCAAGCAAATTAGGGTATTAGGTTTAAAACTATAAACAAAGATTTCAAAGAATATTTTGCTAAAGGCAAGTATCCTGATTACCCCTTCTTAGAAGGGGTAAGAAGCAGAAAGCTTTGTAAAGCTGGTAGATGATCAAGGAGTAGGATCTTGAAGGAGGTCATGGAAGAGAGGATAACTGAAGTCTTTGTTCACTTCCAAAGAGCTCAGAGAAGTTCACAGAAATACTTTCTATACAAAAATAAGGTCTGGAGAGTCACAGTGTCTTGAATGGTTGGAAGGAAAAAATAGCTCACGTAAATAAATAATAAAGTCAACCGGACAAAGTTATTCACCCAGAAGTCCCTGTGGATGTCAGATATCGATCAGCTGTTCAACTAACTGAAGGGTAAACTTACCATGTAAACAGATCTTGAAGTTAGCCAAATAGAAGATACCAGACCTTGAACTGGGCTCCAGAAGGTTTTTGCATTTGAGACAATCCATTAAGGAAATGTCCTAAACAACTGTATCAGTTGACGTACGAGTAAATCTGAAATAATGGAGAACATCAACCTGACTTTTGTGGAAGAAAGCCATGCCCCACTACCTGCTACAAGTGTCATCATATGTAAATGATCCAGGCAGCTTGGTGTCTTTTTAATATCATTAATACTTTTGTCAGGATCTTTTAGGTAAGACCTATGAAGACCTTTATAAAGAAACCGAACTATCTTGAGATTAAAAAGATTAATAATTACTTATAGACCCATCAAAGGACATTAAAGAAAATGGTCAAGGTGCAACTTGTCTCAACACAGCAAAAAAGGCACTGAATGAAATTCTTGGTGTGTTTGCAAAAAGTGAAAGGAAGTACCCTTTCCACTGAGCACATTACTAAATGATACTTTGCCCATATAGTCAGAGAATGATGTAGAGAAAAGAAAAATAGTTGAAAGAGTAATTAAGTGCAAGTTATGGAAGTAATACTCATAAGGTAAAATTAAATACAAAAATTCAAATTTCCCATTCTTTTTTCGTGTGAGGCCCCTAGTCAAAGACCAAAAGCGACATGTCTTATAATAGGCTTCAGAAACCAAAAAGGAAATTCAGGTGTATCATCAGTGTCACAGCTCCCTACGTCTTTAAGGCCTGAAATTTGCCAGCTTGCATGGGCAAAGAACAGACTCTGAGGGCATTCCAAAATATTCCTGGTGAGAATGTTATTTGGAAAAGACATTTCAGTATGAATACTAGAATTTTTATTTCTAATGTACCAGTATATTCATTACAGTACTGCAATTCATACATTCATTACAGCATGAGCAATGCATGTAGCCCCTTCTAGCTTGCACAGCACAGTTATTTAAAGTGGTAGCATTTTCTTCTTGCTACCATTATATCCCCACATTGATGAGAAATCAGAGACTGCTTCCAAAATATCAGCCTCCGGCAACTCGCCTCTCATCAGTACAAATCAAGAGTTAACTCCAAGGAAGTTTAAAGTAGGTAAAGCAAAAAATCCAGCTTCTGATTCATGAGATTACATATGTGCATCCAAATGTATGCCAACTCCCATATGCACGCATTCTGTCTTCTGTGATACAGCATCAGGCTTTACATCTCGCAGTGACCCAAAGCGGAACTGACAACTATATATGCACTTTGAATTAAAGCATTCTGAGGGGAAGGGAGGAGATTACTTTGCCTACATTCAGAAATGTCTGCTCCAAGGATCTGCAGCTGAGATGTGTGTATCAGAATGACAAAGCAAGGGTTTGATCAGAGATGCTGCTTTTTCAGCCTGAAGTTGGCCCTGACAGGATATATGTGAGATGTATCCTGCAGATATCCAGTCCTCACCCACCCTTCCTCATCTCCAGACTCCCACACACAGTCGTAACAGTATTAAAGCATTTAAATAGCCTGGTTACAAAATTGTATTGAAACATAGATACTGATGCAAATTGCACAGCCTTTTGGCACTGTATGAATCATGCCAGGCTTAGGATGATTCTACATTTATTCCAAGTGTGTTGCATTTCTATTTCCAAACTAGTTCTCTTTTGATATTCATACTGTGAGTTGACTTGATTTAGATTATTTTCTTTCTTCTTTCATTTTTCCTTTGCATCTATTAACGCTCTTACCAAGACTCTGTATACATAACTGATTTCCAAAGCTTCCCTCACCCTGTTCTGTGTTTGATCTTCAATTCTTCCAAGGCATATAAACAATGGCAATCAGAAACTGAGATAAAGAAAGAGGCATCTCATGAGCTGATCATCACAACTAAATCCTTATTAGAATCAAAACCAAAATAACTGGGAAAGAGTCTCTTCACACTGTAAGGTTGTTTTTCTGAGTTCCAAATATACATGCTGTTGACTTGAGTCCTACCATTTTGGTCATCCTCATTTCTTTTGTGTGAAAAGCACACACAATCCTTTTAAGCCCGTTCCCACTTTCCAATGCAACGTGAATGTTCCCTTGTGCCACCTCCATGGAGAACACACCAACAGTTTCTCCAACAGCACAAGCACCTGGCAGCCATTTTCTATCAAAGAAACTGAGATGAAGGAAGATGAGTCACAGTGGTGATACTGTCACTGAGGAACACACCCTCAGTGAGGGCTGGTATGATGAGTAGCCATACTCAGATGATATATTTTCAGATGATATAGAAACCACCTTTATCAAGACAAACATGATTCTGGTGATTTTGGTCCCCATGCAGATTAACTGGCAATGCATGTACAACTCTGCAAGCTGCAGCAGCTATCACAAAAGCTCTACATTTGCGTTTGACTCTTCCTACCAAAAATTACAAAAACACTTGTGAAAAATACAGTGGTTCATAAATCTCGGTATAGCCTGCTGGGTGAAAAGTTCATTAAAAGTCGCATTCAATTAACCAATGAGTGTCACCACCGGATGTGTATATCCTGAGGTAAAGTTTAATATATGTCAGCCTCAGCCAAAACGACAAGATAAATGGTGATTAATGCTTAGCTGACTGTTTCACAAAGCATCACTCTAAATAAAGGACTATCTCTGAAACACTCAGCTTAACCCTGAGAACTTAAGCTAACTGGGGTGAAAATATGAAATAAAGGGGGAAAAAAAAAGAGGTAAAAAAATACAGAGAATTGGAATGTGTTTACAGTCATTCTCCAGGCTACGTTTCCTTGCTTCACCCAGCTAGGGAGAACATATCTCCTTTTCAGATCAATAAACAGACAAACTTTTTGTTCAGATAAACCACAACACAGAGCTCCAAGTCCATTCTCCAAAACACTACGAAGACAAGCTGGAGTCTCAAAAATGACTTGCTGGGCTTCTGAAGACAGGCAGCTTTGCAATGTACAGGCCCGGAAAAACCCAAGTGCTGCTATTTACAAGCATTTCTAGAGGTTTTTGTCTTTCAAGCTTAATACAGTGTTATTGTGATGCTATCACTGACATATACATAGTTAAGACTGTTTTTTCATGGTAGGCATGCTTTGGCAGCAGCATCAACTTATGGAGTCCTTCTGTCCCTGCGCCTATACTTTAGAGATGATCCGTTTTAGCTCCATACAATGGTGCATCATATCCCCAGTTGTCCTGTGCAACTGGCTGTTAGGTCATGCTGTAAACTGGACAAGCAAACAGGGAGCACAATGGGAAACAGGCACTCATGAATATTGGCAGAGAGGTATCAGGAAAGCATGGTCCCTGCTCAAGCTCTGCTATACCACAACCCCCAATATGTTTAACTTAGATGTCAGGTAGATCTTTGAGAAGTGGGGCTGACTGTCCAGGAAAAAGTGTCCTTGGACACTGTTCTCGTTATGCATTAGTATGTAAAGAGAATATTGTTTTCTTTCATTATACAACTCTAAATTCCAGGAAAAATTGCAAGGCCATTACCTGTTTCCTACCTGTTGAGTTTTGCAGCATGAGGTGCAGGAAAAGTAAAATGTAGGCACCAAAAAATTGCCATCTGCCTGTTATACATAGCTCAATGAGAAAAAACAATGCAAATTGCTTTTATATTGTCAAATGGTTTCTTAATACTTTTCAGTGTTCATAATTTCATCTGCTCTACTCAGTGATCATAGGGCTTTTGTTGATAGACATTATTTAGCAAGTTGGCTCAGTTGAAAGATTGATAAGACTATCAATCAGTCCCAGCTGAAAATTTGAGAAATTGTCCTAACAGGAGCAATCTTCTCAGATGTCAAGGACAGGCTGTAATTACTGAGGAAAGGTGCTAGAAAAACAAAGAAC